>NC_046364.1:10131599-10226599 GCF_011125445.2 Fundulus heteroclitus | reverse complement strand
CTATCCTCTTGTACACAAACCCAGCCAGTGGAAACAATGGCACACCACCTCTTCACCCACCTGCCAGTCAGCTAGTGCACAGCAGCTTTTTCCTGTTGCCCAGGGATTGGCTTTGTTTACCTCAGCTGTTTACAGTTAAACGATCTCTTGTATTATTGATGAGTTTATATGTGCTTCGAATATTTTCACAGCGAAATTGACAAATAGTCATCACGATTTGATATGCAAGAAGATTAAGCCAATTATTTTATTTAGATTATTTGTTTGCTACCCACCTTGAGGAGAAGTATAACAATTTTTTTAAAACATTTTCATGAATTAAAATTTCATGGCTGGAGATTGAAACTCTGCTGTTGGATATTATCTAATTAGATTATCTCAGATTCCTGAGACATAGTGATGTATTTTAAGCATTTATTTGTGTTAATACCAGTAGATATGTTTATTTTGGAAAACCCAAATTTTCTTTTCTTGGAAAGTTACAAGAAATAAGATCAACTAAAACCAAATCTTTAATCGCAGAAATTATATGATAAGGTCTAAACAGTCAATAGAAAGAATGCTAATTTGACAGTTTTCCAGCAGACAGCCACGCTCTCAAAATTCAGGGTAAGGGACAAAAGATCATTGATAATGGACCAAATTTGAAATTCCCTTTTCTAGTCACACGGAGCACTCAAAGTACTTCAAACTAGAGACAAATTCACCAAATGGTGCACAGAAACACATACACATTCATGCAGCGATAATTTGATTGGTAGTTTTACACACAACTTTATGATTGCAGGACAACTACACTAACCGTTGATCCACAGTCGCATAGAGAGGCAAATCCCATTCAAGAGTTTAGGGGGATATTCATTCCTGAACCAGATAAAAACGTAAGAAGTGGATCTAGGCTAATGAGTAAAAGGAGTGGAATAGGGCTTAGTGGTCCAAAGTCTAAAGTAAGCTGACTGGCCACAGAGTGCTCTATCCATGCATTTTTATGGAAAGTAAAAATTCAGGTAGAAAGTGTAGTTAAAAAGGTGAACAGACAAAAGGAATCTAGGCCCCTTGTTTTGAAAAGGCTGTAAAGCAAAGCTGATTCAAGACTTTGCTTTACTTGTTATCCAAGACATGGGTTGTGGGTGGAGTTAGTTACCTGACTCCGCCAGATAGATTTGCTCCGCATATCCATCTGGAAACCTTCCGTTGAAGTAATTTTGGGAAGGGGCGAAAATACTGGTTAGCTGATTGGCCTATGTTGGTGATAGACGGGCCAAATGAACCAATCAGATTCGTCGTCGCTCGTAACAGAGCGACGACGAAAACACAACCAAAAGCCAAGCTACTCTTGCTGCTGCAGGTAAAGGCTCGTTAGCTCAGCAGAGAAATACTCTGTAATTCTGATAAAACTTGCTCGATAGCCACGCTAACGCTAGTTTCATCGGCTGAAGCCGCCATGTTCTTTAGACTGAACTGTCGCGCTTCTCGTTGCGTCACACCTCAAGCCAACGCTGATTGGACGTTCGTTTAGTGAACGGCTCCAAATTTTCTTTAACGGAGAGTAGCCAGACTGATCTGCGAGTGAAACCTTGAAAGCTCGCGAGATCAGGATGGTCTCACGAGGCTATGGAGTTAGTACTTCAAGAATCATTTTGAAATCCTTGTGTTAGGCCACCACTGTGCCAAAGACAGTCAGAAGTGCCTTATCTAGACTAAAGAGAAAAGGGATGAGACTGTTGCCCATTGGTCCAAAGCTTTTCTCAGATAAAAATAAATTTGGGATTTCATTTGGAAATCAAGCTTAGAGACCAAAGGAAGAATGGCGAGGAGCAAAATCCAAGCTTGCTTCAAGTTTCCACAGTCAGTGATGTTGGGGAACTGTGCCATCCCCTGGCATTGGTCCACTGAGTTTTATGATGTCCAAAGTCAGTACCGCTGTTTACCTGGGAAGTGTCTCTGGTTCACCTGGCTTGGCTCACATACTTCATGCTTCATAGAGATGCTGATTTCAGGTTTTTTTTTCAGCAGGACTTATTATCTCTCCACTCTGCCAAAAGTATTAATACATGGTTTTATTGCCATCGTATCAATGAGCTTAATTGGCCAGCAAACTCACTTGACCTCAATCTTGTAGAGTCTTTTGGGCATTAACAAGAAGAATATAAGAAACACTAGAGCCAACTATGTCAAAGTGCTGGAGGCCTCTATTAGAGCAAGCAGAGCCACAGGCTGAGTACCTCCATACCACATCACATTGCTAGAGTAATTATAGCAAAAGGAGCTTTGACCAAGTATTGAGTGCATATTGTATACAGTACATCAACATACTTTATAGCAGGCCAACTTTACTATATTGAAATTATTGTTTTCATCAGTTTTATTCAATATTGCCAATTTGTAAGATATTACATTACTTGTCTGTAGTGAGCTGTAAGGCATAATCATTCAAATGAACAGAAACAAACACTTGAAAGATATAACCCTGTGTGTCATAAATCTTTGTAAAAAAAAAAAAAGAAAAGATTTTTAGTTTACTTAAATGCGGCGGTACATTTTTACCTATAAAGTATGCCTTTTGCAATGTTTGGACCACCATGAGAGTTTACATATGTAGAAAGACAGGGAAGGTCAAAGATCATTGTCAATTAGCATTTACCCAGATGAGCAATTACCAGTCAACAGTAGGGATATGAGGATTGCACCGTTTCTCATCAGCCTGCCTTTCAAGCGACACCGTTCATGTGCTTGTTGGAATCAGCAGAGGGATGGTGGGGAGGATGTTGTCGCTGATTAAGGCTGTGTTCTTTGCTAGGATATTAAAAACCCGCCACCTGCGCACTCCCCCGTCACAATACCCTCTTATTTAGCAACACAGATTTCCATTGAGGACCCTTCTCGCTCAGGTTCTGCTCAGCTGTTGTGTAGCTTGTGTGTCATCGTAGAGTTGTAAGTGTGCTTGCACAAAGGTGGAGGTCAGTGGGGCCAGCCAAGAAGGAGAACCCATTCTATTCGACCTAACAATGGCCACATGTAGCAGAACTGAATATGACTTTTTGAGCATATCCTGACTTAAAAAAAAAACTCCCCTAAAGACATATCCAATGGGACTTCTCAAGTCCAGACTATGTGTCACTCTGATTTGTATCTCAGTGCTTATTATTAACAAGGTGGCTAACACCAGTGCACCATTACCTAGGTTTATGAACAGTATATCAAACACCTGTGCTCAGCCCAGACAGGGCGTTACTGTGATGTCTGTGTTTCTTTGGCAGACGTGTCCCCAGCTAGACCCCCGTTTGACAAACATTTGGCGGGGCACGCTGGACGTCTTGGGGAGTGTGCGGTGGCCTGGACAGGCGTGAGACAGGAAAGAGGACTTCTAAATCAGCCAGCAATCCAAAGGCCCTCCATAAATCCTCCAAATGGGCTCGGGTGTGGGACGTAAAGCACACCTGCAAGACTTATGTAAGACTTATTAAACCATAAATTGCAAACACCAGACCCTTGCTAGAGCTGCTCTTTGCTAAAATAAATCTCTGAGTGTGTCCGGCCAGGGGAGAAATAGAGAGTGAGGACTAGAGATAAAGCAACTAAGAGGGAGAAAGATATATTACAGGTTAAAGGTATCGAGAGTGAAGTAGATGGTCTGATGCCGGAAAATTCCCATTTGATGATGGGTCAGACAATGCTGGGCTTTGACTGGACTCAACACTTACTACTTTGCTGTCTCACTAACAGTCAGTCTTACAATCATGTCCAATAATTTCAAACACTCTAGACTCCTAATTCATCAACGACTTGTTGTGATTTTAGCCCCAGTCAAACAGATCTTCTGCACAAAATGTAGGCCTTCAGTGGTGTAACTGCTCGATATCCACACAGATAGAAACCAATGAAAGCAACACAGGGAATATTTATAGGAAATCAGAGTTCCTGAGCTCCGGAGCCCCCATGAGTTCCCAACACACCCACGCTCTCCTCCCAGCCTGGTTGTGGGTCCTTGAATTAAACATCAAAGCACACAGGAGTGGAGGGCCCAACTGCCATAAATAACAGCGCGCTTGGGGAGGGGAGGGGAGGATGTTCAGACGGGAAGCGAGCAGGTCACCAGATCGCTCATACACAGACTGTCAAAGCAGATTCATTTGTTCACAAAATGGGTGATGTTGTGTGAGGTTATTGATTTCTACGTGCCATCTGTCTTCTGTAAAGCTTTGGCAAGCAGACTGTGGCACTACCAGCCTCAGGTTCCTCCATCTTAGTCTCCCCGGTACAACTGGACAGAAGGGATATGGGAATCTGAAAAACACAATGCAGGATTTTCAAATAAAAAGAGAAGATGACTTCTGCCATTTGAACAATTTTTTTTATTATGGTTTCCAAGAAAAAAATGAATGATTGTAAATAAATTGCACATGTTTTATTTAACCACAATTATGATACACTTACTGAATTTACTTTCTTCCCAATTTTTTGAGATACCTACAAAAAACCTGCAGAAAAAAAACGTTTTCCCTTGTTTACCTGCCTCCACCAAGTCCTGTCAAAATGTCCTTGCAGTACTTTGAGATCTAGTCTTATCTCCCCCCCCCCCCATGCAGATGGTGTCCCAAAATCTTCTATATATGAATGCTTCTATGCCCTTAACAAGTGCCGTGCTTGAAATAAGTTTGCAACAATGGTTGTCAGTGAGTGTCAAAGTGCTTCATATGATCTTAGTTACTATTTAAGAAATCCAACATACTTTGAAACAAACCAAAAATAATAAAACAATTGGTCAAAACTTAGACTGGTCGTGTTAAACTCGGACCTTGAATTTGTCTTAATTCAATAGAAAGAGTATAAGTTTTAAAATTTGAATGTCAAAACTGCTTAAGTCAGGAGATATTTAGATTACATTTTTGGTTTCTTTCCAGTCTCAGCAAAATGGTAGAGATGAAAATCTAACCCACTTTTTATAAGGAGTTCATCTGTCACACTACCAGAGGTCCCTTTCTGATTGGGTGATCAGCATTCAAGAAAACTCCTTTCATGAAAACGTCTGGTCAGTTGTTAACTTCTGAGTCTCAGAAGAGGAACGAAAAGAACCAGAACCAAGCAAGAGGTTTTGCTGGACTGAGTCAACAAGAAGCCTAATTAACTTGTCAAGATTTTGTTCAGACAATTATTTATTTTTTTGGATATTATGTTTTAGCTTATTTCGGCTTATTTTGTGTGAAACACTGATGAAGACTTCTGTTTTATGTTTCCCATTTTCTCCTTGGACCAATTCAGAAACATAAGGGAGTTTGTTTAACCATGTCACCCGGATCTGAATCCAATGTGTGGGCCTTTGGGAAATAAAAAAAAAACAGTACCAGAAGAGACCTGAGCTTCTCTTCGCAGAGTGACTTCTGGGAAAAGCCAACTTCTCTCCAGGATTCAGGTAAAGTGACCAACTGCATCCGACCAACAGTAGGTACACTCTTTTCCAGTTCTGTAATGGCGTCTCTGGTGTAGAAAGCCACCAGGCCAGAAATTTTAAAGTTTTGATTTCCTTCTCCACTTTTGCCTCTTCCTTTAAATATAAACAAATAATTTAAACTCATAACTCCAAGTCATAAATCTCTGCTTTTATAACTCTTGAAAAACCGCTAAACATTTTTAAATGTTTTGGACTTGCATGCACTTCATCAGGATATTCTGCACATTTAATGCCATATATTTCTGTATCTCCTTTCTCTAGCTTTAAAAGGTAGATTGTAGAGAAGTTAGCTTCATTATCTGTTTTTTTTCCCTTTGTCTGTCTTCGTGTTTATTTTTATTTAACGAAATCACAGAAAAATAGACCCCATTTAAATCGATAGTAAAATGTCTTCTTTATTATGTCAAATACCATTTTATTTCATTGTCCTGAAATAAAATGCAATTACAGCTGATTGGGAAACAACAGGAAAATTAATTGACAAGACCATTTTGAATTAAGATGCATTTAAAACGCAAAACCCCAAACGCCACAAACCACGAGAACATGACAAAGTTGGGCAAGAAATGAACACTGGAGGTGCTGATTAACATCTTATTTGTCACCAGCAACTGCGTACACGAGTTCAAGCCCACCCTCTGTCTCCTCCTCTCACTAACAAGACTTGAAGTCACAATGTACCTCCATGTTGAGCTACCAAGTGTGGTGGGCTGGCCTTTAAACACGGGGCCCAGCTGCTGCTGTGTATTTTTGTCAGCCAACTCACACACGTAGCGGAATCCCCCTGTGTTTGCTCTGGTGGAGGGCACATGTTGCTGGGTAAATTATCACAGCAATGGTAAACAGTGTTTTTATGAGGAAATGTAGCTTGGTTGTTATATTTGAAGTCTGTGCTTTGTATACTGCTGCGTTATTAGGACAGATTGAGGATGTTTGCGCCTGGTGTCTGCACTCCGCCCATGTGGGCTACACACACACACACACACACACAAATACACACACACACACACACACACACACACACAAATACACACATGCATGCAGAGTGACAGGCTTAGTTCTAGCTACGAGTCTTAAATGGCTCTTTTGTTGTTTCTGTACAAAGACAAAATAATAAAAAAAGCAAACATCACAGCCTAAGGAGTGTGTCAGTGTCACACCCGTGTCAGTCTCTGGGTAAATGCAGATGAATGGCAACAGCAGGGGAGAACTGACTGAATTTTGAAGTAAGGAAGAAGAATGTCGTGCACTCTGAAAATGCACTGCCGACCTTTCTGTGATTGAAATCTAATGCAATCCAACACAACAACTCAGACAAAAATAACTTTAACAAAGTTTCAACATTGTTTCGCCCGTCCCAAAAAAACAAAAAAGAAAAAAAAAGTGTATTAGTGAGGAAATACGCAATGAACTGCTTTGGATTTGAAAGTTCAGCAAATATTTAAATACCAAAGTATGCAAATAGGTTGTTCAGTAATAAAACTAATGTAATATCAGTGTGACATAATTAACAAAAACTCAACATTTATTTTTCAGGAAAGAAGAAAATATGAAAGAGTTGCTTTATTAGATCACAAAACATTTAATGCTTCTTTGTAATAAAGCTCTTTTTTCCGTGTACATGTTGAATTGTATTTGATTAAAAAAGGAGATCAATGCTAAAACATTAACCTCATGATTTGTAATTACTTTGGATTTTCTGCACCTCAGTCCTGATATAGCCCTAATAATTCTTGAAAAAAAAAATAATTCATCACTGATAATAGACTGGCAACAAGGTAGGCAGATAATGATAGAGTAAATTCCTCTTGCTTTGATGTCTTTATAATTAAACTGCTGACAAGAGCCACATTGATTCTTCTGGCACCGAGAACTGTTTTTAAGGCCCTGCCAGTTTTAATCACAAGGTCAAGTGTTTTAAGAAGTGATTGGTTAATGTTGCATTTCTTTATTTCCTGAACACATTTCAGAAAAATCTTTGATGAAAAAGTGGCTAGCAAAAGCATTCATAACCATTGATTTTTTTTTTCTTAAGGTATTCGCTTACCCATCCAAATAATCCATCAGGTGTTCCAATCACTGCTGTGTGGCCACAGGTGTATAAAATCAAGCACCTAGGCATGCACACCAGTTTCTTCAGGCATTTGTGAAAGAATGGGTCGCTCTCAGGAGCTCAGTGAATCTCAGTGTGGTGCTGCGAAAGGATGACACCTGTGCGACAAATGTCCTCACTCCTAAATATTGCAGTCAACTGCCAGCGGTATAGTAACAAACAGCATCTCAGCCACGAAGTGGTAGGCCACCGTAACTTGCCGGAGCAGCAGGTACTGAGGCGCAGAGTTTGTAGCGGCTGACTTTTTGCAAAGTCAATCGCTACAAACCTGCTTTATGTGGCATTCAGATTACCTCAATATCGGTGATTAGAGAGCCTCAGGTAATACGTTTCTGTGTCTGGGTATCTACATCCAAGCCAGACATCACCAAGTCCAATGCAAAGAGTCGGATGCACTGGTATAAAGCACATTGCCACTGGACTCTAGAGCACTGGAGGCATGCTCTCTGGAGGCATGCTTCTTCATCTGCCAATCTAATAGAGAAGTCTGGGTTTGGCTGTTACCAGAAGAACAGTGCTTCTCTGACAATTTTTCCACACGTGATTGCTTTAGCAAACCAAAACCAAGATACAAGAACCATTTAAGGCTCCCAATTTTGTGGAAATAGTTTGGAGAAGCCCTCTTCCTCCTCTAACATGACTGTGCACCAGTGCACAAAGCAAGATGAATAAAGATCCATAAGGATATGGACGAGAGAGTTTGATGTGGATGACCTTGACTGGCCTGCACAGAGTCCTGACCTTAACCCAACAGAACCTCTTTGGGATGAATTAGAGTGCCAGGGTTAGACTGAGTGGCTGTTATGGCTGCATAAAGTGGACCAGTCTCAAACTGAACATTATGGATAAAGACTGGGATGGCACTCAAGCTCTTATGCGAGTCAGGTCAGGTGAACAAATACTTTGGGCAATACAGTGTACATCAGATTCAGCTTTAATCGCCAGGTTTGTGCACACGTATCTGGATTTTGTCGGATAAACCAAAGCAGAGCAGTGAGTAATTGTTGAAAAGAGTGAATAAGAATACATGGCCTTCTATGTTTCAATGAAAAGCTGAAATGTGTGGCTCTCGTTTTATTTTCAGCCCCTTTGAGGCAATTGCTTGTACATCATCACCGTTTGGTTACAACTATAGTCTTACGGGATGTGTTACTACTAGGTTTACATCTCTGGAGATGGAAAAAGTTAAACAACTGAGCTGAACATTGTCACAGTTACTGTGACAGTGTTCTATAAAAGCCAGATTTGTGGAGAGAATGACCAATAATTGTAATTTCTGCTTCTCAGATAAATGCTGTCCTTGCCAGCCTGTTTAGTGGAGGGCTGAGTCTGTCTAGGTTTGCAGCTGTGCAATAATCATGACATTTTTTATTGGTGGACTGCAAAGCGCTCACTGAGAATTTCAAAGCTTCAGATATTTTTTTATGACTTAATCCTGCTTTAAACATTTCCCCAACCCAATCCCTGACCTGTCCTCTGTGTTCCTAGATCTTCAGGATGATGTTTGGTCACAAATGTCTTCCAAACAACCTCTATAGTCTTCACAGAACAGCTATATTTTTTTACTGAAATTAGATTTCACTCACTTGGACTTTATTCCTTAATGAGGCCAATTTTTTTATTTAGAGAGTAGAAAGAAGTATCTTAGTAAATGGCGCTTCACCAATCAGATATTTAGCCATTAAAAAATTTCGTCTATCAGATACAATTCCATTGGAATACATTGAGCTTTGTGTGAAAGATCAACGGCTGTGAATACTTTTGGAAGCTGTTGTGTTTTTACTGTTACTATAATAACTGTACACATTCAAGCATGTCGTCCAAACATTTCGTTGCAAAGACGTTTCAACTGGTGAACTGGACCAGTTTGTGTGATCTGTCATTTAACAGTGAAATGACTGGCGCGCTGATTGTGTGGTCACTGCAGTTATCTCAGCGTTTCAGACTTCCCTATATATAAATTGATAGATTATTTCATCCATGAATGGAGAAAATTGGGAAAAGGAGGGGGGGATAATGACGATGACATTCTTCTCACTTTTTTTTTTTGAGCCCCAATTACCCACTAATGCGTGATAAAACCAGAAAAATGAACCGTCGCCATTTATGGAGCCCTGTTCAAAGACAAAATCATTCTTTCCTATCCTCCTGTTCTTTAGATGGAAATAATCACGTTTCGTCCCAAACACCTGCGCTTCAGTTGCCCTGACCCGCAGTCCAAATGAGAGCAATTAATGACAATTACCCTCCAGGTGTCACAACATGGACATATACTGATAGGGACTTATCTGGATGGAGCGCGCGCTTGTCCTCCAAGTAAATATGTAATGATAACAGCTGTAACACAGTGGAGTGGAGAGGGAGACAATTGTCACCCATGCAATCTATTTGTGTTTGCCTTAGCTCAGCACCACATTAACCGGTTCAGACAAACCAGAATGAATAGATGTGGATTTCCCTGTGGGACAGAGTGGAGTTGACTGCAGGCATTGGAATGGAGATGGGGACAGATGGGGCCTGAAAATAGTCTCTGCATTTCACCTCAGTGCTTTCCTGCTTAAGTGATCAAGAACGGTTGCTAGACTAGAAGCATGACGCTTAAAAGTTCAACGTTTGGTTTGCTCCTTAATTTGATAATAACTATTTAGACGTATTGCAGTAATTTGTAAATTTTATAACAGTGACCCCGAAGCAATAAGGCTCACTGTCCTCCAAGTTTTCAGAGGTACCACTACACCTGTGCACCAGTGTACCAGGCCACTAGATTTAAAGGACTGAATTACCTTCCCAGCATCAGCCTGTTGACGAGCCATCCATTTGAATTAGTTGAGTGGGAGTTGTTTTAAACATCTAAATCATGCTGAAAAATGTCCCCTGAACATCATGATCGGGGACCATTGTCATAGTATAGTTAAACCACAGTTAGAAATGATAATGATAAAAATCTTTACTTCATCAGCTTGTTTGAATTCGTTTTATAACATCTGCACCCAGCTAAACTGGTCAAGTCTTTCAAAGCTCCTTCCTTTTTTTGTCAGTTTACGTGATAGTTAAGTGAAACTATAGATTAAAATAAAAAAAGCAACTTTTACAGACAAAAAAACTGTGCTCTGTGCATTGACAAAAATAGTAAAAATAAAATGTATGCAAATGATTAAGTTAAGAAAAAATATCATATGTAAAGAAAAAACAAATGACATGTTGATGTGAATTCATCTTAATTGTAGAATTTGCAGATATCCTTGTAGAATCTGTTCATCTTCTAATGTTATATTATATTAAATTTTATTTTATTATGGTCAAAATTGCTTACATGTAAGCCATTCCTTTGTAGCCCTGGCTGCGTGTTTAGTGTTGTTGTCCTGCTGGAACATAATTCTCTGCTGAGGTCTTGAGTCTTTTATAGCGTCAAACAGATTTTCCTTCAGGGCTGTTCTTTATCTATCTCCATCCACTGTCCTATCTATTCTGATAAGCTTCCCTGAACCCGCTGAAGAAGGGCATCCTCGCAGCGTGATGCTTCACAGTGGGGAAGGTATGTACAGCGGGATTTACAGTGTTAGCTTTATAGCATGCAGACTTCAGACTATGTCATATATGCTTCCATCAAACTACATTTAAGTCTGCGATTTTTAATGAGATACATCTTAAAAAATGTTTGAATGTTGTTGATACTTTTGTAATGCACTGCTAATGGCATTAGGTGTTTAGATGTTGACCACAAAATAAAGACAGAGAAACACCTATATGCAAAGTTGCTAGACTTCGAACATGTTGCAATCAAAGGCTTGGTTTTGTTGGATTTTGTGAAAGTGGTTGTTCCAATGTAATCTTGGGCCAATTCCCCTACTTGAAGAGAGATTTCTCAGGTGCAAAAGTCAACTTTAACCCTCCTCCTCCTATGGGCTCTCAACCCTTTCTATCTGAACCTGCATTAGCATAAAGGCATTAAAATGTGAATAGGAATTAATTTGGACTTTCCCCTCCATAGGAATTAATGGAAGTTTGTTCTGCCCATACCCCTCAAATGGCTGGCGCTCCTCCACAGTCCATAAATATTAATATTAATACGGCATCGCATTTAAAGGTAGCGCTTGACTGAAGCCGTATACAGAATATTATTAGAGATCACGATACGTTTCTCATGAGAAGTACAGCTGAGTGAATGCATTGCCTTGCCGTTGTGATCTGTAAAATCCAATCTTCATAGAGCACAAAAAAGTTATTTTCAGAAAGACGGAAGATTAGCAGGGCCCAATGGCTGCTGTCTAAAGCCATTAGGCAAGTGTGGATTTCCCCCCCCCCCAGCCCTCTGTTGAGAGAGAAGAGCCCACATCTTCTGCTCTATCAAGGTACTGATTCACAGTCACACTGCTGTAGCACTATTATCATGCCCGAGTAGATCATCTTTGCAGATAACTATTATCACCATCTCACTGCATCCCTCCAGTCTACTCACCCAGATAATACAAACCACAGAAGTTTCTAAATCACTGCTTTCACCTTCTTTCTTTGGCTTCTTCGTCTTTGTCATTTTTGTTCTGTGTGTGGTTATATTAAACATCTTCATAAGGGCGAAGTTACTGAAAAGCTTCGGCCCAAACCCAGGCTTATGTGAAGCCCTACCGCATCATTTATGAAATCAATAAATTTTGTTTTTATGCAATATGAAGTTTTTTTTTTAGATGTATTTGCTCTGTTTTTTTTGTGGTTTTTTTTTTTGGTCTTTTGTTTATCCTTTTGCTTTGTCTGACTGATTCTTGCATCAGTTTTTTGTATGCTTTATTTCAGTGTTTTGGCCCAAACTCTGTTGAGTTCTCAGAATCAAAGCGATCGAGGCAGTGGGTAGTGGTCTTGCATCAAAAATATTCCACAGGTCCATTCCTTTCCTGTGTTTCTCTGCTTGAGCGGCGCTAATCCTGACAGGTTACAGTGGGCAAGGTGAGACATGTTAACGCTGAGCTCTGTGAAGGTGGGAAGCTGGAGCTGGCTTCAAAGTACCAGTGTGTGGGTGAAAGCTGAATGCTGCCACCACAGCAAGCTTGGTAAACAATATCCACCTTTAATCTTTGCACCTCGGTCTTTAGTTTTCTCACATTCAGTCAATACACTCTCACTCTGGGAAGATGGAGTGTGAGGCTGGAGGAAAGAAATAAAATAAAAAAAACAACACATTATTCAACTGACTTTTAAATCTGACCCAAGGCCATCTTGTAAAATAAGATAAGATAAGATGGACTTTATTGATCTCACAGTGGAGACATTCTCGTATATTTTGTAGTATACTTGAAAGCGATTAACCCAAGTAATTAACTTCTTATTCAAAGCTTTACACAAGGTGTTAAAAAGACACTATAGATTTTCTTTAAAGTGGGGCTCTTGAATGTGTTGAATGGTAAATGGACTGAATTTCTCTGACACTCTTCTGGTCATACCGATCACTCGAAGCGCTTTACACTTTAAATCCGCATTCACCCAATCGCTCTTATCAATGCGCAAACATTCACATACCGGTACCCCAATCAGTAGGCAACTTGAAGGCAAAGGCTACATCCACACGGAGGCGAACACTGTAGCCATACAGAAAAGTCTGAGCGTAAAGACGAAACCCGCAAGAAGCTGGAGGAGCTGCGACAGGCACTGTTATACCTATGCCACGCCGGTGAGAGGTGCGATAACGCTGCCACAGATGTGAAGAAGGAAGAAGAGGGATAAGGAGCAGGGTGAAAACAATGAATGCAGGAGAGCGAAAAGAGGCCTTTTTGTGGACTGCTTGTCATCAGTCCACACCAACGCAGTAGAGGAACACAATGTGTTAGTGTTAAATTCACAATAAACTGAATAGTGTCAGAAACACAACCCCGTTGTCACCATTGTCGTTGTTTTGTGCTAGCGCATGCATGTTAAGGGAGAGGTGAGGTCTAAGTTGGCTCACTTCAAACCTTCTCTGGGAGCAGGTTTCAAATGTTGTTGGTTTTCCAGCTGATTCATACGGCTGGGACCCCCTAACCGACCAAGACGTTTGTAGGATACAGCCAGGCCCACCTTTGTGTGGATGGGGACTAAATGCCTTGCCCAGGGGCACATTGACATGTGAAAAACTAGCAGGAGAATTGGAACCCACCACCTTCCAATTCCAAGGTGACCCCTCTACCCACTGATCTACAGTTGCCCTCAACTTCAGTCACCCACAACTTGATGATGACCCATGATGTTGGCTTTAATGTTATCACATTAAAGTTAAGTCAATGTATTTCAATGGGATTTTGTGTGCTTCACCAAGTCAAAGTAGTGTGTAATTGTAAGGTGGAAGGAAATGGTGCCTTTAAATTTGAAAATAAATAAAAAAAACACAGATAATGCTGAAAAGTGTGGCATTTATTTTTTTGTATTCATATTCCTGAGTCATTGTGTTATAGAACCACCATTACAGTTGCAAGTCCTTTATATGTTTCTATCAGCTTTGCACGTCCAAAGACTAAAATGTTTACTCATTCTTCTCTGCAAAAAAAACAAAACTAATAATATGACTTCTGACAGCAAATAGTTGCTGGATTTCTTTCAAGGTATCAGAGTAAAGGGTGCAGAAAAGAAATGCACGTCACAGATTTAGATGCATCATCTTTTTACTTTGCAATCTAAATGCTAAATGCACAATAAACTACTTTGAAGTTTGTGGCTACGAGGTGACAAAACGAAGAAAAAAACAACAGCCAAGAAGAATGAAGACTTTTGCAAGACCCAATAAATAAGTTTAATCGACACAACGGTCTTACATGAGTAGAGCAGACATTTGACACTTCGCTCTTTAGTATTTTTTGTACTGAAAAAAAATCCCTGCAAAAAAAACAGCAGAAATACTTTTAAGTCTTTCAAGTGATCAAAATATCTGAAGGAACCAAACAAGTTTTGGTAGACAGAACGGTCTTAAAAATCAGGCTGCAAAGTTTTTTTTTGGTCTCTTCTAATGATGAAATCAGCTAAATGCATTCAACAGGAGTGCCTTCATCCCTACACCGGTATTGTCCCGGTTCATCTGCAAGCTGGGGTTACATTCGTGCATCAGGTCATTCCTGTAGTGGGCTGGCTCCAGGTCGGCCCGCTCCCCTCTCGGAGCCCCCTCATCAAGTCAGCCTCTCCTCTGCCGCCCTCTTCTCCACAATCCCCATAAACTCTCATAATTGCCACATTAAACTTGAGTTTATTATTTTTCTCCAGGTGCAGGTGTGCAGATGATATGAGCCCCAGGTTGCATTTACATACAAATTGAAGGTTTTTATTAATCAGGCAGGCAGCAGGAATCAAACGGCAACACTCCATCAGGCCTTTAAATACATTTGGTGACATTTTTACCCGGCATTAGCATGATAGGGCAAGCGGAGTATAATGTACCAATGATTGCTTTTCCATTGAAAGCACAAACGGTTTCATTTTTCCTGTCATCTCAAATAAGTGTTAAAGAGGGTTTGGAGGCTATTGTGCGAGTGCCGTATGCTGGGGACCTGGGACCGCTGATGGCCATATTAAATAACCATTAGTGCCTGAGCTTAGATCATTGTGGCATCCACCTCCTCTGAATTTATCCTGTGATTTCAAATGAAAGCAAGCTGTGCCAGCTTTCATAAAGTGCTCAAGCCCTCTCCATTTTTCTTCAAACTAAATGCATTACAACGGTAATTTTGTGACTGTTAAGATAACTAGCGTTAACAAGCACTTAATTAAAATGTACAATAAATAGCCGTCTGCAGCCTTATCTCCCCTCCAGAGCGACGCTGGTAGGAGGCTCCAATGCTCAGGCCGGCTGTTCCCCAGCTCGTTTGCAGATTAATTGCTTTTCTGTCTGGCGAAGCCTGCCTCTTCTGCAGCCAGATCGTAAATAGCCTGATAGGGAGTTTATCAATCAGGGCTTTCTACCTCACTGATCTCCCCCACACAGTCTTGTCAGTCTGACTGGCTGTCTGTTTGTACATCTTCCACTATCAAACAGACTCCATAAATAAACTTCCAAAAGCTTCTGTTGTGCTAAATCCCCATTTTGGCGAAGGGTGTTCGTTTTCTGTATCGCTGAAGTGTTTTAATATGTTTCACTTTTTTATTTTTTTTCCCCTCCGTTTAAGCAGATAAGTGATTTAGTGCGTATATTTTACTATGTTTGTTATGAGGACTTAGACACAACAAAAAGGAATAGTCTGGATTCAGGGGAGGTACATAACTTTATTTTTATAACCTTACTGATGCCAAATTTATGTCTGTCACATATGAATATTTTACAGCAGTACATTTTCTGGCCGTTTATGTGCATATTAGGTGCTTACAAAATGGAGCGTACGTAAATTGCGCAGATTAATCAAACACAAGTTTCACATAAAAGCAGCCAGGGGTTGTGTGAGACGGGGCACAAGCAAACGCAGAGGCTTTCCCGTAGTAAAAATTAACAGCGGTCAGCCCCTTTTGGATTGTATTGCTCTTCAGAAATGTGGCTGCAGCACTCTCCTTGCAGCTTAGTGGAAGTCGTCCCTGGAAAAAAACAACCTCCAAAACATTCAGTTAAAAACAGAGCAAAATTGAAAAAGGAAAGCAGTTTCCTGTTACAGACTTCTTCCCGCTCTCAACCTGCAGCTCCCCCTGGAAGCTTCGTGTCCCACCCTTAACCTCTGAATGATAAATCTGCCCACAGAAGCTGTGAGGGGGAGGACCCCCATACTGGAAGACCCCATGTGTCCTCTATGACACATCCTGTTTGTGTAGTCAGGACTTTAACCACTGATCCTTACACTCATAATTTATGATGTGGCAACACTTATTTACTATAAATCTTTTGACTCTTTTCTGTTACTGTCATGTTTCTAAGAGGCATACATGCGTTTTTGCTAGGAAATAGCAGACAATATCTCATTATTAGCTATTCTAATCCTGTCCATCTAATCTGACTGAGTTTTTTCACAGAGAATGAAATAATTCAGACGAGATGTGCAAAGCTGGTACAGATAATACGCCTTTTTTTTTAAAGCTGTAACTTTAGTGAAAGGTGTTTCTACAAAGTATGGAGTCAAGGCTGAATACAAATACAAGTCACACCTTAAGGTTTTTGTTTAAAAAAAATGCTAAATATAAACCTGTTTTCATCTGTTTCATCCCACCCAAATCCGATGTTTTTGCTCATATGCAACCCATATTCGTCTTTTTCATGGCAGTGTGAAAGGTTCAATTCTTCAATCTTTTCACCACAAAAAAAATCCTATTTGTTCCACTAATTCTGATACATAGCGGTTATTATTCAAAGCATCTCTAGTCTGAACGCTCATGTAGCATTTCATCCGCCCATCATGTCGCTGTCCTGGGTCTCCCTACGCATCCACACAGATTTCTCCACAGCAGTAGCAGTCATGGCTTCACAGAAGATAATTTTCAATACCGGTGGTGTTTGCTTCTCACCTTTCTTCCTCTTGTTATGATCCGGTCTTAATATTGTAGGCTCCCATTGCTCAACAATTCCATAATAACACAGGGACGCCAGTATCTGTGAATTTTTATTTTTTATTTTAACAAAGCTTTATTGAACACATCTAGTAACAATTATATCTGATGTTACATCCATAATGGGTGTGCCACTGTGTAGTCTTCCCCGGTATCTGTGCATGCGTGCCGCTTTGGGGTCTTGAACCGCTCAGACAGAAGTTTGGTGGCGGCCGCATTTAATTAGCAGTATGCTGAAAATTCTGATTTACAGCAAAAAAAAATCTGAGCTGCGGGGTGAATGTAACCTAAGGAAACCCAGCAGATCCCATCAAGTCATTGACTTGTTGCATTCACTCCTCCTGGATGTGCATGCAGCAACAGCGGACAGCAGACTTTGCACCTGTTACTCATACAGAGCATGCATGGAGTGACAGTGGAAAGGAAAACTCCTCTTTCACAAGGGAGAAACCTTCGGCAAGACCATGCTCAGTGGGGGTGACCATCTGCCATGACTATCCATGGGTTTGAGAAGACAAAGCATACACACACAAAAAAAAGGAGCACAGACACAGTGAATCAAGAGTACTTTCTATGTTTAGGGGAAAAATAGAGTTAATGGCTGGAGTAGCTCGCTCACTGGCTTCTCTGGGAGAGAAGCACAGCTAAACAGATACGCTCTGAGTATGCAATGTCTAGAGGATGAAAGACAGTACATACATTTTGCAATACCTCAGCAAAAAGCTATATCTAAGAAAAAGAAAGAAAATCAAACACTAAAAGACAGGGCCAAGTGTGTCAAATATAGAAGGAACACATTAAGTTATTGGGAGCAGCAACCCAGACGATGTCCCCCTCCCATAAAGTCTCACAGCTAAACAGAATGAAGCGTGTATAAAGAGAAAAAACATAGAGGAAAAAATAACTAAACTAACAGCAAATAATGCTAAATCAGAGAGAAGTAGGAGAATGTGGTACAGTGAGGAAAAGCTATGTCATTATGTCCTCAACAGCCCAGACCTGTATTAATGACTACGTTGTGCAAGTCTATCACATTGAATCCCAGAATATACACTGAGGTTTGTGGTTGTAATGTGGCAAAATGTGAAAAGTATAAGGTGCAGGAATACTTACACAGAACTTTATCCCATGTTCAATAACTGTAACAAGAGGGAAAGCTTTTGTAACTATTTTTTACTTTCTATTGTTGTTGCTGTAGGAGATTTTTTTTAAAACATATGTTATAATGTTCTTTTGCTCCTCAATGTGACTCTATCTAATATTTTGTAGACATGCGCCTTACAAGCAGATCTTGCCAATAGGAAAGGAAACTGTTTTCTAACAGTTCAGTTTTCATTGACCGTAGAATCAACATCTTAAAAAGTTCCTTTTTGGGAAGCGTTCACATAATGTGGTGTGAACAGAGCAAATTATCCCAACTGCTAAAATATTAATTGCCTAATTGTTTCTGCTCCATGCTGGGGCAGTGGTAGCATCCTCCATGTCGAAGGAAGAGTACAAGCATTCATGGTGGTCCGAAGGCCCAGATGACTGAGGGGAGTGGCTATTTGACAGTGATGATAGTAATCAGACCCACTTTAGTTGGAGTGATTTATAATACGAGCAGACGATAAATGTCCGGGGTGTGGAGGGTAGGGGGTTGTAAGAGGCAGCAGGAGAGTTGGAAGTATATGTATGTGTCAATCCTTTTGATGAAAGTAACACAACAACAACACCTAGAAAATCACTAAAGATGGAATTTAAGAAGAGCAGAGCATCTTGCACCCTTGAATTCCAACTTGTGATTTACTGATAAAACAGACTTTATATTCTCTGGCAATACATAATTTATATTTAATTTTCAGTGTTCTTAAAGTGACTAAAAAATGACTAAAATACCTTTATTTATTAATTTGTCTATTATCTATTGGTATATTTTTTTTACCATTGTAACTGAATTAAAAACTGTAATCTCTGACTTAATATGAAGTTCAGAGACATGCATTTGTCTGTGACAAAGGTGTTTAAACGTAGTATTAATTTTAATCCAGTTAAACTCTCCAACCTGCTGCCTTGATTGGTCTCTTCCATCCTGGGGGATTGCGATTCTTTGTTATGACAGCCACTGTAGGGACAATCAATACACGCATCAACTCTGGCCCCAAATGGGTCAGCAGATAGAGACAGCACATTTTTCAGAGAACTGTACTGTTGCCCAGTTAGGGAAAACAAAGTAATTATTTTTTTCTATAGATCTTGGTCAAGTTTTTCTTGATGGGTTTCAGACTTTAAAGAGTCAATTAAGTCTCAGGTAGGAGCTGTATTTTCCCCCAGACAGACAACCTCAAACAGACTAATGCACATATTCCACATGCCCAATAAAAAGTGAATCAGTTTTCACTTTGCATGGGTTGGCTTTGCATGATTTGTGTGGTCATGTTCCAGGATAAATCCCAAACAGCCTCCTGCACAGGTAATTTAACACACTGTGCATTTTCCATAAATAATTTGCCGGTCTTTCATTTCCTATGCAAGAAGACAAATGGACTAGATTCATCTCAAGGGGCAGTGGATGTTTCAAGTAATCACTTCTGTGGTCAAAGCTGGGGCAAGCCATACGTTGCGATCACACAATCCAAATTTATTGTCCTGTGGTGGACAACTTGTTGGGATTTAAGTGCAGCCCGCTGTTGTATTTATTGTTGTCATTTTTGCGTGTTGCCTTGAATTAAACATAACCACATATACAAGGAAGAGACAAATACTGTAAGTAAATAATTTAAGTTTAGAAATGTGTTTGTTTTGAAACCGTTTCCAAGTTTAAATCATACATAATCTTTTACAACCTAGAGGGGGAATATAAAAATGATATGTTTGTTGTACTTTTATTATGTTTTCTTTGAAGATAGGGGGAGACGTGGCCTAGTAGGTTAGAGAGTGGGGCTCTTACGTCCTGGAGAGGCTGTAAGGTTCCTAGTTTGACCCATAAGTCAGGGTTCCACTGGCTCGTAATGGCGACGCACCGCACGGCTCCGCTCACTTTTGAAGGGTTCAAGAGCATTTTTTTTAGGTCCAGCCCGGGTGTTTCCAACACTGCTAAAGAGTAGGGTCAAACCGTGTTGGCTCAGGACATTCTGGGTCCCTGAGCAAGACTCTTAGCCCCAGAATACTCCCCAGGTGCCACACAGTCACAGCCCACCGCTCTCTAAGGGATGGGTTTGATGCAGAGGACAACTTTCAATGGAATGCATGTTGCAATTAGAATGAACACGACGATGGTAGTGCAGGCTGAATTGTTAAAATATCAAAGGCTACAAAAATCAGACGTGTTATTGTTAGATGACAGAACAATCGCTCAAGAAATCCCATTCAGAAAATCCTTTGTGTCTCTGTGAAGGTCCTGGGATGGACTTGTGACCTAACCTTTGGCTATCCGCTAAAAGGTCTATTGATGCACACCTGCCTCTCCAGTGACCTCGAAATGAAAGTAGGAGGGAGCCTAAAGTGAGCTAAAACTTTTCTGGTTTCACATTTCTAACTGGAGCGTTATACCTACTGCATCAAGGGCTTACAGGTTTCAATGACTGCAGATACAGATGAAAGCACCGAATTTAGTTTGCCGCCAAAAGGTGATTTGCTGTGGCCGTTTTGTTGTTGTGTATCAACCTCTGACTGATCAGGTTGCTCATCGGGGTGTTTGCTGGCCCCACAGAGAGGGGAGGCAGAAATTGATGAGGTCTAATTGGTCTGTGCCTTGTCAGCACTCATTAGTCCTTCATTTAACACTATCTGATGGTGTGGTCGTATTGCACCTACAGGAGACATGACGCTGTGTGTGTGTGTGTTTGTGTGTGTGTGTGTGTGTCTGTCTAACTATCCTGGCCTAACTTAATCTTGAGCTTGCTCTTGAGATCGTATTTTCCGAGTTTTCATCTTGTCTCAGCTTCAGCTACATTGTTAATCAGGCAGGTACTGGTCTCGGATGTGCTGGATTAAAAGGCAACACCAATATTTTTTAGCTTTGAAAATGTAATTTCCGCCTCTTGTGCCCCAACGTGCCATGGACGAGAAGATGAGAAGGATGAGAAAACTGTGGAAGAAAGCTTTACCAATGCAAATATGTGGGTGTTTTCTGTCTGTACCACATGCTGTTCGTACAACCCAACCCTGAGTGGCACCAGTCATTTTCCCTAATGCTAAGTCAATTAATGTATCGCTGGATGTAACTCTCTTCACAGTTGATTAGCTTTTATATTTAACTTGTTACCATCTTGTCTGATTTATTACATATGTGCTATTTAGTTGAGGGTCTGGTTACCTACAATCTTGGGTTCACCTGCATGTTGCGGCTTTTCTCCTAGCCAAAAAAGTTAGATGTGTGCCTAAGGGGAGTTACTGCGGAGTGCTCAGGTCAGCTTAACATTCAGGTGCCACAGCCAGACTTTCTTTAAATGATTATTATTTATTTTTTTTTTTTACAAAAATAGTCCTGTAAATGCAACACAATGAGTTATTCTTGGACTCTGTCAATGTCTTGGTCCGTGTATGCTCTGGTCCTGGTGCTTTGGTATCTGATTAGGTAGTCTTGTGTATTTCAAAGAAAGATATGAGATGTTAAAATGCTTTCATCTTTCATGTAAAACTGAACTGTAAGTTCAAATATTCCTCTTTAAAATAATCTTACAACACCATGACATAACGTGGTGACCCCAAAGGATGCTCTCGGGAGACACTGGGGTAATTAGGCTTAGGACTGTCGATTTGTTCATTATTTTTCAGTTTAAGCTGTTTTTCTATCTGTTTATTGGTGTAGGAGTGCTGGAAGAGCAGAGTTAGATAGTGAAGTGTCTGTTCTGTTTAGTAACACCCTCTGTTTGATTGACCTGGCTCAAGTCTACTCTGCATACCCAAAACCAGGACCAGACATGGAGAAGCAGCATTTAGCTCTAATGCTCTAATCTGGCAAGCTAGATAATAATGTGTAGCACTGTCCGTTCTGCACATTATCAATCTGGGACTGCTCCTATTGAATCTGTTTGGGGGAAAGGAGGGACATTAAAGCAGAACTTTCTGATCTGATCGGACAAAGTGACACCTAGTGCCCGTCTAAAATAGTTTATGTTGGCTACACTTAAACATCTGGCAAGGACAATATGAAGTGGCCTTCAGAGAACCCCCACGTATAAGTGAAAAATCAAAGTCACAATTTTTGTGTGCACCACATCCCTAAATTCAGTCCATAATTCCTAAAGCGGTGGCATTCTCATGCAAAAATAAACACCTGAATATGTTTTGCCTAGTATAAAATAACATTATTGACTTCCATGGAAGTAAAACAGTAATATGAAATAAAGATAATCTTAATTCTTTTTTTTTTTTTTTTCGTTTCTGGGTTATTATAGTCAGGGGGAGATTCTAAAGAGACAAAGTATCGTAATTACAGTTGATAAAGATGAAGCCTCACTATATAAGCATGCATGTCAACCCGTTCCATCTATCTTATGTTGCACTGTGAGTGACAGCTGTTAATATGGCCTCAGCGTGTTAGTGTGAATTGGTAGAGATGCAGTGGCGAACTGTGGAATTTGCTGCTGCCTCTTGCTGAGAGCTCTCTGAGGGCTTAGGTGTCACTCCAGTGACGACCTGAGAGTCATTAATTTTAGCTTCTTGAGCGGTTGTTGTAACTGGATCTGACATCCTCCCTCCTCCCTGCCAGCCTCCTAAATATACATTTATTTTCAGAGGGAGTCCCCTCATCAGGATATGATGGACGTTGACTGATCAGATAGTGTGCGAGTGAAGTCCACTGTCAGGCTCCACAATGCCATTTGCGTGGCTGTAGTGTGATATCCACCAGAGGGCTTGGTTGGGGTCCTGTCTTTGGTGAAGATCTTAGAGATCTGATACCCTGTGCTGTTGCCGCCTGACAGGGTCTATCTTAAGACTCCACATGGAGGTTTGGCATTCACCAAATCTCTGTGGGTTTCAGGGCAGGAAGGAGGAGGGTTGCTTGTGTCCTCCGGTAACACCAAGAAACCCCGACCATGTGAATCTCATCTATTCTTGCCTCTGGATGACGCAGACTCATGTTCATACTAAGATAAGAAGTCCCCTTGCTTGGCTTTGAAAGCAGTGCTATAATCCCTCTTGTAATTTGCCGGATGCAGATATTGCATACAGGCATCATTACAAACAAGGACACCTATTTTAGGATGTTTATTTACTTGTGCATCTTTTATTGCAGCTTGCATCTTTTCACTTATCTCTTCGAGTTTAGCGAGAATCCCCGGTCTGTCCGTCCATCTATCTGTCCTCAAAATTCACTTAAACCTTGCAGGATTATAGAGCGTGGGAGGAGTGGTGCCTAGTTAGAGCTCTCAATGGGTGAGAAACCCCCTGGACAGGGTACCACACGTCCACAGGGAGGATATGCAAACTCCACGTAGAAAATGACTGGACCAAAACCTTCCTGCTGCCACTTTTTAGCTATTAGAGACAACTCACAATTCACTACAACATGAAATGAACTCTCTGTAAACTCTTAAATAGCATGTTAAAGTTTTTTGTAAAGTAGCAAAGTAAAATTGGTTACAGAACACATCAATAAGAAGGTTTTCAAACTTTTTTAATTGTTTATTACTGGTTACATTTTTGTTAGCAATGTTTTTCACGCTCCAGTATGGTATCGTTCTTATCATTGTTATGAAAATCCTCTAAAATGAAGTTCACATGCCAGAAGAACCTGAACAAGTAAATATGCCCATAACTGCAAACATGTTACGAGTTCAAACGAGTGTTTCTGGATGGGTCTTATAAGCTCTAGATGCTCCTATCTATCATGTACTTTTATGATACAGTAATTATTGTTACGCTAGTCTTGATAGTTTCAGTATTTCTATCTTGTGCCAGGCTATGGAATATCACTGTTTTAAATGTACATATTGTTTTCTGTTTTGCTGTCTTGCGATAATGTTGCCTAATATTGGGAGTGATTATCCCCATTACTGAGCTGTAGGTGCAGCTTAGGGACACAAGTAATGTTGATGCATGTAGTGTCTTTAGGGCTTAAAACTGGGTACTCCTCTGGCACAACAGAAGCTTAAGGTGTTGACTTATGATTGAGGAAGAAAAGGAGCTAAATGCTTTGAAATAAAAACCACAACAAGTGTGTAACTGATCCGGCAGTTTGAAACTAATAAATAGAAATAAATCTCACAGATTTGTTTCGCTTACTCTGCACATAATTATCTTGCATCAAGCCAAACAGAGTGAGCATGTAATAACTTTACTTCGTGTCGGCCATAAACTCCGACGTCCATAATGGAAAGCCAATGACCAAAATGTGCACATCTGCAGTGAGGGTGATGTGATACAGATGTGTTTTGTTCTTTACAGCTAAAAACCACTGTCGTTTTTTTTTATTGGAGTGCATAACGCTGATGTGATGAAGAACAGAGAAACATGGACTCATTACAGTTTCAGCAAACGTTGAGCTCTTCAGACTGCAAATGAACACACTTCAGTGCTGTGCAGAGATTCAGGGTGATGAAAAATGGAGGAGGGCGATAGGTGTTGTTGTTTAATTGAAGTCCAGGACATGTCCTGGAGCATCCGATAACCACGTTGAAGCCATGTTAGGATGAGCTGTCCTTCTGGCTCAAGGGAGCCTTGTTTTAACCTCTCGTCATCGTCACCAACTTGTTTTTCTTTTCTTTTTACTTATCATAGGTTTTCAGGATCCTTGAAAAGCAGAGAAGAAGAAACGAGAAGTCACATGATATCAGATTAAGGGTTGAAAAATAAAGGGGAAAAAAGTAGCAAACATGAAGATGTACAGGATGAGAGGAAGTAGATGAGTAGTTGGATTAAAAAAAAAAAAGTTGCCACAAGATTTCGACCAGAGCAAGGGGAAATCAAGGAATAGATCAGATAAGAAAACAAAGGTGAGTTAGATGAGAATTTAAATAAAATCAAAGTCACAGTTTGAAGCTAGAAAAAAAAAAAGAGGTGGGCTGGGGGTGGTGATTGGAAGTTGAGAGAACCTAGAGCTAAATAATTGTCTGCAAGGGACCTGCTGGCGTGTCAGGCCGTTAGAGCCAATCGTCTCCCCTGGGGAACAAGAGAGAAAGCAGGGGAGAACCATTGACCTTGCATTATTTATGCTTAGCACTATTGGTCCAGGCAGACGCTGCCTCCCATTGTGTCTTCATGATGAGGGACCACAATGAAACGAAGGAAGAGGAAACACAAACAGGAGACAAGTCTGTATGTTTGTGTGTGTGTGTTTCTGCTTTTAGAAGAGCGAGGTCATTACAGTGTAGCATGCAGACGGTTTAGGGAACAAGGTGCAGAGGCACAAGTAAATCCTATATGTAATGCCGAGCTACACACTCGCACACTTTCTGACTTGTGTGGGACTATACAGGCCTATATCTGCAAGGTGTGTGCAGTGGTAATGCATAGAAGGGGAAGGAAAGAGAGCAGAGAAGGTCAGCTGTCATTTCCTGAGCTCATTTTCACCTTCATTTTCTTATAACAGCTGCAGGCAAGTCAACTTGAAGGAAGGACAGTGGGATTCTTAATAGATGCTCTGTCCGCTGTCCTCAACAGCAGGAAGCTGATCTCTGGACAGAATCTCCCGTGAAACAAATTTTAAATAAGTGTATCTAATCCAACTCTTAAAACAATAACCAGCCTTATTTTAAATAATATCATACTACCAAAACAGCACTTTTAAAAGGTTGTAATAATGTACTTTTATTACCTGTCCGTAGCGTTTGGCTCAGTCGGCTGTCAGATCCTCCTCTTGCTCCTCCAACAGTTTCCTGGCATTACAGGCCCCACTCTCAAAAGGTTGTCATAATATGTAGTGGATTTAGTCTCGGGGACTGCGCCTTAGCAGCACTCCCGTTACAATATGGCATCCCACAGGTTTCTGTTCTAAGCTCTCAAAGATTCTCTTGATCTATGCTGCTTTTGGATTAATCTTTGATAAGTGTGATATTTCATTTCCTTGCTTGGATGGATGGATGAAATTCCAGATGGAATTTATAGAATTTTTTTGGCTGCTTTTGTCAGAGAACTTGGAGATGTTCTCAACTGTTTGGATAAACAAACAAGGTCGGTTGTAGAACACTATTCTTTTGCTTGAGGACTTTTCCAAAGATAAAACATATTGTTCAAAAGGATTCTGAGCAAGTCACTAAATCATTTGTCATCTTCTTAAACCATTGCAATACCCTACGTCTTATATTAATCATTCCATTATTGGTGGCAAAACCAGAGAAAATGGAGTGAGATGCTATGAACATATTTTTCCAGAACTGATCTTTCTACAATTGTTTTCTGTGAATTTTAGGATCAACTATAAGTTTTTTTTTAAAACTTTGTTACTAAACCTTTCATAGGAACATACCCAATTACCACCTGATTTGTTGCAACATCATGCTCCGAGTAGAGAGGTCATTATTTCCGCGCCACTAGACCTGATAGCCTCCAAACTAAAAACAAGAGTTTTTTTTTGGTTAAAAAAAAAGACAGAAATTATGGAATGCCCAATCTCTTCATATTGGAGATGCACACCTGGAAAAAGTCTCTGCATAACACTCCTTTGAATTAGCTTTTAACATTAATTGTTTGTGACATTGTTTATGGGTATTAATATCGATGATCATATTTGTATTTACTTTTTAGTAACAACAAAAATCAATCACTGTATTATGGAATCAAATTTGATGTTGCACTGTTTGAATTCAGCTACTACAGTAAGATTTCATCTCAACAACATTCTAATTCATTGAGATCCACTTGAATATAAAGTGCTTTATGATAGCAAGGAGCTTTTTGTAAATATGCTAAATAAATAAATATGGCCTTGACCATGACTTAATCTAAAATTGTCTCATAGTTTGCCTCATCTAATGCATTTGTTTTCTAATTTCTTTACTTAAAATGCAAGGTTCAGTTGTACTGATACTGAAGTAAACTTTCAGCTGACCTTAACATGTTTTTATGGCACTTTACCACAACATAGCATCCAGTTTGCACTTTGTTTTCACTGAGACACTAAAACCTTGAGAAAAATGTTTAAGTACGAACTTAGCCAGACCCCGATCGCACCACTGCTGCCTCTTTGTGATACAGAACCGCTAAAATTGCGTTGTAATAAACTCCACAGAGAGCGTTGGTACATCTCAGATAACTGTTACAATTATGAAGCTCAAGCCCAACCCCATCAGCTCCACCCACTCACCTTTCACCCTACTGCACTTATATGTGACAGTACTGTCGGTTTCAAATTTAATTACACCCAACCTGACATAGTTAGTCCTTACCCTGTCATTATTCTGTCTGGGTCCACCCACTCATCACGGCGCTACATCCACACGCCTCCGAGAGGCAAGAGGAACCTGCCTCCTGTCGACTGGGTATCATGGTGGATGCAGTGTGTGAGTGCGAGTAGGGTTGTGTTTGTGTGCGTCTGCCAGTGTGTTCCCCTCTTTCTGTTCCTCTATGTGCCTGGGATGTGGAGATTTGTATGGTGTGTTAGTCACACCCTGTGTTATCAGCATCTCTGTGATGAGCATAAGCACAGCCTGCGGGGACTGGAGGGTGGCGTCACAGATGGTACTGTGTCAGGGTCCCTGAGTGTTTTCAGAGGATGGCGAATATCTTCTCTGTAGTCGCCCAAATTCTCTCACCGTGCACCCTGCCCCTACCAGGGTACCTAGGCAAAGCTTGAGTTCATTGGACCTAGCTGGAGCATCTTTTTCCCCCTCTCGTTTTCTTCCTTTTTTAAAAAAATAAAAATACAGCTGCAATCAACTGAATGACAATCAATGCTTCCCTGAAACCCCAACCTAATCCTGTTATCCTTTTCCTTCAACAACCTGCAAGGGACGAGGGGCGGGATCCCAAAAGTCGGCAGCCATGAGAGCTGTGTGGAGCCTGCCCCTGTCGTTGTCAATGCGGGCTTAGCTGAGGCACAATAGGTGTGTAATTCCAGGTTTTTGTTAAGCCAAAATCCAATCACATACATGACTGCAAGATCACAGAGAAACACAACAGGAGAGAGAGCCTCTGAGGTGGAGGTGAGTCTACCTCACACAAACAGCTTCCAAACAGCTGAGAGGCTGTTTATGACAGCCTGGTAACTAGTTAACCATCATCACAGAGATTAGGCTGGTCTTTGTCGCAGATATGTAAGAATGGTCTGACCCAGAGATCCCCCCAAACCCAGGAGAGGTCAGAAAAGCAAAAAAAATAAAATAAAAATACCCCTATCTAATGTCCCTCTACTTTGTATGAACAGCAGCAGAAAAAATTAAGAAAATGTGTGGCAAAACCACAGAAACTTCCCATATAACTCTGTCTTTCATTTCTCTAATTACAGCTATTATGCTAAATCAATTCCAAATGAAAGAGTGGGGTTTTAATCTCACAATCCCCATCCCATAAATGCCTGCATAAGAACTTCAGATGGAACGCATAGCGTCTATTGTCTTCTCCTGAGACCGTCTCGCGCGCAAGATTTGGGCCAGTTTGCAGTTTTGTTATTGCCTCTTGTTTTTGCAGATGATAAATGAAATTAATACATGCATTTAATATTTGAAATGCTGCAATGAATTATTTATGACGATAAGATTAAAAGTAAAAAAAAAAAAAAAAAAAAAAAAAAGAAAAAAAGAAAGTCAGTAATCACCAGTATACAAATTCAGGACAAGCCAAAATGAATTTTTAACTGCTCTGGCCCGCTGGTATCTGTGTTCTAGTTTGTGTGTTGGGAGCTGTTGAATTAATGGTTTGCATCTTGACCTCATTCCACCAAATGCAGCCTGAGAGTTTTTCTTTGAAGCTGATTTATGGCCAAAAACATAAGGCCTAATGCATCTATTCAGGAAGTCTAATGAACGCAATACCTTAATCCAAAGTAATGCTAATCCATGCTCGCTCACAACAGACTGACACGATCATTACCATATACATGATTATTATTCATGTAAAGCAATTAATGATGCTAGTATCTCTAGTCAGACAACTTCATTTGCATGGTGTTCGGACAGCAGTGGGAAGATTAAAAAAGTAGATGGGAAACTTTTAAATGATTAGATTTCCGAGGATACAGATGTTGGCTGCGTTATGACAAATAGAATACTATAAGTAGTATTTGAATGTGACAAGCATGTCGAAAGTACACATGTTAAACCAATCGTCTGCATGTTTTAAACGTGGTTAAAGAAAACAAAGGCTGTCCGCAAGTAGGATTTCTTGTTGTACTTCATTTAGATTGCCTTGATGTGTTTATACCGTTTGAACATTCACCATTACAGCTGTGAAAAAGCTAAAAAACAAAACAACAAATACTACAAAGTAGCTAGACTAGTGTGCACAAATCAGGAAGAATGATATAAACAAAAAAAAACTGTTTTTGAAAATAAATCTATATATCAATATATGCATGCTGCTTTTAAAACCCAAACACATAAACAAGCATTACATTAAAAAAGTACTGTTTAGAAATTCTATATGCTTTCAATCATTGTTGGCAATATTCAGAGGGAGAATAAATTTTAGCCAACTAAATGTTATGGAAAATGGCTCTCCATTTACACTAAATTAAGAAAAAGAAGATCTGAAGAATGATGACTGTATGATGTTTAGGTTTGTTGTCCTGCTGGAATTTGAAACTCTGCTCTAGTCTCCAGTCTTCCCATCACCTATGAGCAGCTTTGCTATAATTACTGAAGAAAAGCATCCCCACAACAGCAGCCTGCCTCCACCATGTTTTAGCATGGGCTTGGTAAGTTAATACTCATAGTGTGCTGTTAGTTATGCAATGTAATTGAGTATTAACACACAATAATTGATATTTTATCTGCTACACCAGCGCACCGCCTGTGTCTGTGTGTAATGGGTAAATCTGAATGAATTCTGAGCCGCTGTCTCACCAAAATTTCATTATAGTTAGATAATGAAAATAAAAATTCTTGATTCTTGAACTGTGAAGCGGTCGAAACGAGATGCATAGTTTTCAAAGATTTTTTACAAACAATAATCGCCAGTGTGGTACGCATTTTTATTCTGTCCCTTGACTTTGATACACCTAAAAAAAACAGGTTTAGAGTAGGGCTATCTTTTTAAAAAAAAATAATAGTGCTTTTAAGGACATTATAGAAAGCAGTGTTTTTCATTGAACATTATTGAACATTATATCCTCATATATCCAACAGATGTCAAGAGCATTTATCTATATAACTAAAATAACAATGACTGGCAGGCTAAATACCTTAATTTCTACATAGTGCTGGCACTCAATGAGATCTTCGAGCCAAAATAAGAAGCAATGCAAAGGCAATATGACCAATCCAAACAACCTGTTTCAACTTAAGATCCATATTTACTGTGAGGTCTTCTGACTTTCAGCAAATAGAAAAAAAACCTAAACTTAACACTTTTAAAGGAAAGCTGCACACATTGGTTTGGAAATAATAAAATAGACTTACTTAAGAATTACTAAAGACATTCCCAAACAAAACATTTGACCACATATTTATAGGTCTATCTGGTTAGATAATCTTGAAACATAATACTATTCCAGTGCATGCAGCAAAATGAAATGCAGAGATAGATTCTCCCTAAACATTCTCTTATTATATGTGGCATGTCTAATATGAGAAATGTGGCGATTATGTACTGCATTTAAGGCAGCACATCTGCCAACAGCACTGAAAAGTAAAACTAAAAGACCCAAAGTCATGCTTTAAGGGCTATTTGGTAAGATTATTTTAAATGATACAAAAATGTTAGTGATTACTGTGCAGCGTCTTTGCATTTTCCAAAAATCACAATGAAGGGGGAAGTCTCTTATGCTGAAGCCAACACTCACATGAGCCCCTAAACTGCTATATCTAAGACTGGCCGATGGCTCACGAAGGGATTGTGTGTTGTGTAATTGTAAATGATTACTGTCTGTATATGACCAGGCATTCCATTTTTCTTGTCCTGTCTTTCAGCCCCAGCAGCTGGTTGAATTTCTTTAATATTTTCCCAGACCAAATAGGAGCCTAATTCCACCAAATGGTGAGCAAAAAAAAAAAAAACGAAAAAAAAAAAACGCTACCCACTATAGACATTTCCATCCAGAGAGATGAAATATTAAACGTGTTCATTATACCCTCAATTTGCAGTTATTTCTCATTGCATACGGCCATTTTTCCATTTTCCCCTGCTCTCTTATTGGCACAGTGCTGAGGGCCTTGAGAGAAATCTCTCTTTTATTATTTAAATCCATGAACGTTGGCTGAGCCAGGCGAATCGTCTCATGTCTGCTGGCCTACTCCCTAATTCTGATTGGCAGCTTGATACATACCCAGCGAATGGAAAGGGCGATAATGTCTATGACAAAGAAAAAAAAAAAATACCCTCCCTGTTATGTTTTTATTGGTAATGAAGAATATGGCGTTCACACACAATAAAAGTAGCCTTAGTAATTGGAAGTGGCAATGGCCTGTGTCCATGCTGTCAGCACGGCGATGTAAATTTCTTTGACATGTTTTTGTCTGGCTAAAACTTTAATGTCGTGGGTGTGACCAATCGGATGCAAATGTTGTTTTCATCCCTCGCCAATGAGATGACCTCTGTCATTTCCCTCGGGAAATCAAGCTTTTGGAAGTATTTGAAGGCTGCAACTCCGCGCACACACAAACAAACGGGCATTCTTGTTCGGGCTAAAACCTTAACTGACATGCAGTAGGCATATACAAATAAAAACTACACACATGAAGGGGGTCAAACACTCAGACAAGCACGGCCTTGGGATGAAAAGTATTCACACCTTTTGAATGTTTTCACGTTTTGTCGTGGTGCAACCGCAAACTTCAATGGTTTCTATCAGGATTTTACCTGACAGAACAGCAAAAAAATAGTCCATAATTGTAAAGTGGAAGAAAAATGCTTAGTTATATGTCTTTTTTTTTAACAAATAGAAAAGTAAACAGTGTGGCCTGCATTGTTATTTAGTTGCTGCTGAGTTTCCAATCTCAGTTTTTAAATCTTGCTACAAATTCTCAAATGGATTTTGGTCCAGACTTTGGTTGTACTATTACTGCACATAAATACGCTTTAATCTAAACTCTTCCATTGTAACTCTGGCTGCATATTTAGGGTCGTTAACCAACTTGAAGGTGAACATCTGGCCCATTCTCCTTTTTTTTGCAGCATCTTGCAGGTTTTCTTTGAAGATTGACCTGCATTAAGTTCCAGCCATCTTCATATCGACTCTATCTACATTGCCCCTACTGCTGATAAGTATCCCCACAGCATGACACTAACACCACCATGTTTAACCTTGGGAATGGTGTGTTCAGGGGCATGTGCAATGTTGCTTTTTAACGTTGCATTTATCGGCTATGGTCCCCTACAAGGCTTATTGCAAACTGTGGTATCCCTGACCTCTGTGATGTGTTCCTTGGTCTTTTTGTCCCCGTTTGTTCCCCTTGTGTTTCTAACATACCTCCAGGGACTTTCATGGAACATATTTATGTAAACTGAGATTAAACTCCATACATAGTTTGTATATATATATATATATATATATATATATATATATATATATATATAAATGGGTCTGAATACGTAAGTATTGTAAGTATAACACACACATTCACGTGGTTTGAACTCACACATGCATATTTACACTTAGACAAAACAAGCATCAAACAGAAAAGCAAACAAGCATCAACGCCCTCATATCCTCACCCACGCCATCAGCCAGTCGTTGTCGCTCTGCTAACAGATCAGGTTTGCAACTTGACGGCGAGCCCGCTGCACAAAAGACCCTCTCTCGCGCAAACCTTAAAACTTTTAAACACAGGTGGATGTAGCAGCTTCTCTGTCAGCCTGTCATAACCGTTGGCAGGATAAAGAGGCTTGCATCTCTCATTGTAACCACACCAGGCTCTGCTACTAATAACCTACTCCGCACAAACACCCGTCTTTCTGTGTAAGGTTTTCTCCCGAGTGTGCGCATGCTTGTGTATGCTTGTGTCGTGTGGATAATGCCGCATGTGAAGGCCAGCTTTAATACCGGTGTGGAATAACAGACTCTTTTGTACATTGTGAGGCAGGCAGCATCTGAGACCAATAAAATAGTGGCCCTTGGGTCACTGCTCGAAGGATGAAGGAGGAAGATATAATCATACACACAGTACACAACACCTTTTTGTGCTTTCTCCGCATATTTGGGCGCGATGAGAGTGTGGGTCCTTCATAAGTTTAATATTTTCACAGTATGACCTTTTGTCACTAATAGAGTGGCTTGCCAATAAGTGTATATTGTATCTTTAGGGGGTGCAATCATATTAGTGCAGCAACTGGCTGTAGAAAGAGGAGGAGGACTTGGAGCACAGAAGACACATGGCATGGAGGCAGATACAGAAGAAACGTGTGTGCTCATGAGCAGGGATGTGTGCCTGGATGTGCATGTTTTTTGCACATCGGTGTGTGAGACGACCCACGTGTTGAGGAGGTGATATGTATGACTTTTCTTTTTTTGGCTTCCTACTTCATAATGACACTTGGAATGTCTCCCCTAGAAAATGGAGCCTAAGCCAAGGGGGTTTGCAGTCAGAAACCACAAGCAAAAGTTAAGACTCGGCATTGAAGTGAACCATATGCTAAACCCATGTCATGCTAAACTCTGAAGACCCAGCAGCAGCGATTGACTAAAGCCATAAGATAAACACTGCAGCGTAACAATTTAAGACTATTTTGGGTGGCTTTTTTTTTTGCTCTTAAAACCAAAAGTTTGTTTAGGAAAGCTCATTTTGTGCATATGTCATGTTGCTTTAGTGGAAATTATGTCTCATTAAGTAATTTTAGGCCTATGTGGAGCTACGCCTTTGATTTTTTTCAGAAGGATTTTTATTTATTCTATTTTAGATTCATTTACACTGCTGAATCCAATGAATACTAAAAAAGACCTGACAAAACCACACATTGCAACAAGACGAGGGGAAAAAAAACACAGTAAATGCCATTTTCCCCAAGTTCTTTACATAGTGGAGGAAAACCTATTGCAATACAACTCCATAAGTGCGTAGTTGCTCCTTTTTGTAAGCTAGACATAGTGGTCATGAACTAATTATTTATTCATAAATAACAAAATATGATTGCAATAGTCTGCGTGTGGATAACGAAGGCCAGGTAACCAGAGAGAAAACGGTGCGAAGGTGGGTAAGGTGTTTACATCCGGTCATGAATCTCATTGGTCCAGTAAAAGCAATGTTAATAATCTGGCAAAGGCTAACCTGAGTTTTCATATACATTAAATATTGTTTTTTGTGTGCCAAGAAGGTAGCTACAACAAGAAATATCAGGATGTCTACAACCAGTATTTCATACCAGATTGAGGGATAATACATGTGGTATGCTAATGGGCAATGTACCTTGCAGATGATGAAGAACCAGGGAAATTGTGTTTGCATGACAATAAACAACTGAGTCATCAGCACAGAGATGGAAAGAAGCGTTTTTAACATTCGGACCCATGTTGTTAAAATAAAAAAAGTGTTGTCCAAAAGACAGTGCTTTGAGGGATGCTGCTTGTGACATTGTCTTAGCAGTAAAGAAAGGCGACTGAGTTGAACATAACGCTTAAAACCAGAAAGATCATATTTTAAAAAAAGATCAGCTGAAGGCTCTTTGGATCTTTCCTTTCTCTCCAGAGATGTAATGTCGTTTTTGCTGACTTTTCCATGATGTTGTAGCGTTGATATCAGTCAATGGGGACTGTAGCTTGTGTTACTAACACCTGTTCCATGTGACTCTGGGAGTCTGGGAAAAGCACTTTATCCCCTGTCTCCCCAACAGTCATTACAGCCAGCTTACCAGGTTATTATAGCCCAACCTTAGCACATTTACACTGACTGCCAGATATCAGGGTGGGTGTGTTCGTCATCTTCTTCTCAATGTTATTTTCCTCAACCTATTTCATCCCCCAGGTTGCAAAGACAACTTCTCTTTATTTAGGGCAGGCAATAATTAGAGCAGACGGGCTGTTTGATTTCTACCTTGATAACACCCTCAGAATGTTGTCAGAGAGTGTAAACACGTCCCAACTCTTAGTCTGGCTCCTTTCATTTGGCTCATTTGTTCTTGTTGCTATTGAAAAGCAGGTTGCTGTGGCGTTGGTGCGTGCTCGTGCCTGTCTGCATGTAAGTAAGGGAGCCTGTTTATATTACTGCGAATTGCCTTTGTCAGTTGTGTGCGTACCAGTATCTTTTTGTCCTTTAACTCGTAGGTGGGTGCATGTGTGCATGTGTGCAGGTTAGGATTTTTGATCTGAGTGGTGCGACGTGGGTTGCCCTAGGCTGCGAGGCTCATTAGGTATGTGCTCCTCTGAATGTGAAAGTATTTGTTAAACCACCTGACGAGAATACCTTTTTTGCTGCAACAGATGCGCCGTAATTAGAGAGGGCTTAAGTTGTCTTGGAGCACCGTGAAAAGTCATCAGCAACTGATAAGTTTACAAAGGTGCGCTCCCTCTCTCTCATGCACTCACACACATTAGGAGCAAAGGAAATCACTCAGACACAGATATATAAGAAAATCAAACCTTAATTACACTAATGTACAATGTAATGAAACAATAATAAATTTAGGTAGTATATGCTGCCATTTTCTGTAGAAGAACTTGCAAAAGAGCAAGTTATATAATATATATATATATATATATATATATATATATATATATATATATATATATATATATATATATATATATATATACTGTCATAATATTGACTGTAAACAGCATCATGGCTAAAAGGATATGTTAGGCCTGCATTCAGCTCTTTAACCCGAGTTATAAAGAGGGCAGCTGACTTGGCCTGTTATCCATTCTGCTGTGAATCAGGAAGATAATGGCCTATCTGTCAGCATGGGGTCTCCATAAAGCCATTAACACCTTTTTTTGCCCCCCCTCCCACCCCTTCACCAAACGTGCCGCCCAGTTCAAAAAGGCAAATGACACAATCTGTTAGCCTCGCTTTAACTCTGCATTTGCCCCTTATTTCAACATGTACACTTACGCGCACTCGCCCTCACTCTGTCAAGCAAACACGCTGCTAGGCAGTAACATATGTGATTTGCTCAGACCTACTGTCTTACATCCAGATCCATCTGAAAAATGTTTGTGGTGGAATGCAGTTGATGCTGTACACCTGACAGCATCTGATGTACCACTTGGATCATCTACAATCAGATGTACAATAACTCCCCCAAGAAATTTTCCGTCACTTTTGGAGCAGACTATAGGAAAATATGTTATTGTGGGAATCAGTGAGAAAAAGAAACATTATAGGACCAAGTTAGCTGTATTAGTCATGTATTGTGGTCAACCTTCAAGTGGGTTGCAGCTAACATCCTCCTGTCCAGAAAACAAAGAGGTGGGTACTATGCAAGACATGGTGGTGGTTGTCTGATGTGAATCTGATGCAGGAATGAAAGTAGTGGACTACCACTACCCATCTACAGCCTTTTGCTATGATGGAGGCTGAATCCAGACTGGTGGAAGGACATTACTGCTGACCATATAATCACACAAATTAACTCCCTATGCCATCTGGCCACCAGGAGATGTGCCATTTGCTGATCTCCAAACATATGATCACCCACGTTATTCGAGAAGTGCCTGATATCAAACCTATATGCACACTTTACATTAAGTCATTATGTCACCTGCAAACCATTCCCTATGGAGCATGTTTTTCTCCACATTTATTACCCATACTAGGCTCAAATAAAGGTTGGCTGGTTTGCAGTAGTTGAAGATCTTATAGATTTAAACTTTAATTTTTCACATGTAAAAACTAGGTATTGTCAAAGCATATATTTGCGCTATGGTACATTGGTAATATTATGTCGTTGCAGTCCATTGACGTTTTAAAACTGTTAAAATGGCAATCAAGCCAGCTTTGAACTCTCAGATGCAGCCAAAAAAAAAAACAGAGCAATGAATGAGCTTTTTTTTTTCCATCTCTCCTCATCCCACCCCTTTGTGCCAATGTTCTTCCTTCTCCTGTAGCAGAAGCTCCCAGTGGCTCTCTTCTGTGCCGCGTTCTCTCCCTCTTTCTCTGTCTTTGTTGCCTTTGGCAAATTGGCAAATAGTGTTTTACTAACGTGGGTACATGTGTTAAGTGGGGATCAATTGTTTGTTTAACAGGATGCCTGTATTAGACTGGGAGGGTGTGATTAGTGTTGAGGCCTTTTCTTAATACAAGCAGCATCAGCCAGGGGGAGGGAGGAGTAAAGTCTATCCAATCAATGCCAAATCTCAAGGAAGGATTGGCTGCAGTTTGGTTTTGGGAAATTAAATTTATGATAAATCTCATCAGCGGGGTGGAGCCTCGGCGTTCAGTGAAGTTGTCCTCAGCATCCTACTGTGCATCCTTGGTAACCAGCCTACAGCCAAAATCAAGTATCCATAATGAACTTGCACAGGGCATGGATAAAAGCCCCATAATGTCTGATTATTCCCATTGCTGTTTTACTGGTTTGCTTTGTTCACATCAAATGGGCTCTTTGAAACACCTCATACCGGCTGTGGGCTGAGGTCTCTACGCTTGCCAGCTAGGCAGATCAGCAAGCCATGCCAAGGAGCTGCAGAACAGAGAAACAAAGCAAATTTTGTCCACGGTCCCGCTTTCAGTTTTCCTTTTCTTAACAATACACAGACTCATTACTATTGCATGCCAACAATGTAAAACATATTTTGAAAAATCCATCCATAAACATTTTATACACGGTCATTTTTCTGGTGTGCACCATTTGATACCAAATCTCCACCAAAAACAAAATATTTTAGTGACAGTTGACTAAGACATAGCAAACCACCTTTTCCCTTTAGTTTCAAAGTTTTATATGTGCGTGATAAAAAAAAAAGAAAAAAAAATGTGGAACAGGATATACCACATCTGTTACAAATAAGGTAAATGGATTAATGCATAAGGCAGGCTGTTGCTAATGAATTCATGATTAGGTTTTTTCTTACATTTTAAAAACAACTAAATTGCGCTTCTGTAAATAAGTGCACATTTTATTACATGTTCAGTTGGCTTGGAAAATACAATAAAAGCCCTCTGAACAGTTTCTTAAAACACTAAAACAATTAAATATACTGTTTTCCTTCCCTATTTCTTATGAGGTTTATGATACAGAGCCTCCTTATGCATATTACGTATCAAAATACTGGACACCAGGCTGGGTTCTGCGTCTGTTGCCAGCAACGTTGTCTATTGTGAATTTGTAACAGACGTTGAGGCCAGGATAAGCACAGAACTCAGGCTAGTTCTGCACTCCAAACAAAAATTGTACTTGGCACATTCTCTTGGTTCTGTCAAACATGATGCTGCAGGCAAATACAAGTAAACTCACTGCAATTCCAGTTATACTCATTAAATGGCATCTGTGTCAGATCAAAGACTCTGTGTGTCACGGCAAATGCAGATACAACTCGCAAGTTCCCTTAAAGACAAGAAGTAAACACTGATATGAAAATAAAACCAGCTAAGAATACAAAAAAAAAAGTCTTATGATACAAAAATACAAAACAAATCCTATGATACCGTCGGCTTGTTGCAGGCAATAGTGAATTTGGAGCCGCAAATGAGTCAAAAACTTGATAGCAAGCCCAAGGCATAACAACTGAACAAACTTATGGGCTTGTTGTTGCTCACGCATCCACCTTTCACACATGTCATATAAAATTCAGCCTTTTTAGAAGTATTTCCAACTCTACAGTGAAGTGCACAGGAGTGTGAATGTGTGCTTAAGCTTTGCTATGTAAAGCTTGGAATTGGTTTAACTCACTAAGTGCAATGAAGAGACAAACATGCTCTCTTTCCCCAAGCCTCACATGAAAGGAAAACATTTTGGTTTATTATAAATAGAAGTTTAAATTTTAATCTAGTGTGTGCTCTAAACTTCTTAATGTCACGTTAAAGCTTGAAGTCCACACGAAAATATATATTTTTTATTTTTTTTACAAATGTGTATGCTTTACGAAATTTTGACAAATGCTGTAATAACTGTCTCTGTGTTTAAACCAGTTTGACTAAAATAATTTTACTCCTAAAGAGGACATATGCAAAACAATTTTATTGCCCTCAAAACATTGTTTGTGTACTTGGAGTCTCTAAGAGTGCAGAATGTAGTATCTGAATGTAATCTCTCCAGGTGCTGTTTAGACATCGTTATATTCTCTTTGGGTCTTATTTTTCAAGCCGTTCTGTTTCCTTTGTTTTCTGTCACGTTTTTTATTAAACATTATGTCTCTGTGTTTGCTGAGGAACTGCTAAACAAGGTCATGGGCTTACCCAATTTTTCTGAGAAATTTTGTAGTCCATGTTGAAGGATTTCAAAGCTGCAAGTAAGTAAGTGTTCAGTGTTTCATTACACCGTCCCCCAGCATACTACAAAAATGGCCGAACGGGGTGGAACGCGACACTCTGCAGCCTGGAGGGGGGGCGATATGTGAAGTGCCTCCTTTAGATTTAAAGAGACAGTACCAAAAACATGCCTCAGAACAGAGGTAGAAAGGGGGACGTGGGGCTAAACGAGCAAGGGCTTCAGACCAAAGAAATGTAGTTCCACTTTATATAGACCACAATTGGCAAGCATGATATGTCCCTTTTAAGATGACATCCTATACCTTTACATTGACCTGAATAAGTATTAACACCTAATTGAAATGTTACACAATTTGTCTCTTTAAAACCACAACCACCAAATAACATGTGCTTTAGAAAATAAACCCAAATAAGTATGGAAAGTGCAGCTTGTGTTTGTATTCAGCCTCTTTTAATTTAATTCTTATACAATCCATCAAAACCAAGTGCCTCCAGAGGTCCCCTTATTAGTAAAAAGAGATCACCTGCATTGCCTCAGAGGTTTGTTACAGAACATAAGTGAACAGACAGCATCATGAACACCAGGGAACACCAGACAGCTCAGGGATACAGCTGTGGAGAAACTAAAGCAGAGTTAGGAGGTAAAACAGTATCCCAAGCTTTGAACATATCACAGAGCACTTTCAGAAAAAAATGATGGCAAAATCACAAAACTAACAAGAAATAACTGACAGGTCTGGCACAGAGATCATCAATCAGAGATGCAGCCTCCTGGTTGCACCTTCATAATTACCAGATGGTAACTCTGGATTCACAGCTCATCTAGGAAAGTCAGTTCATATCATAAACAAGAATCATGTACTCCACAAAGCTGGCCATTATGGTACAGTAGCCAGAAAAAAGCCATTGTTAAAAAAATGCTGTAACAAGTTCTTCATGCTATTATCCAAAAAGACATGTTGAAGGCACAGCAAACGTGTGGAAGAAAAGGCCTATGTGCAAAACTAAATTCACCATCTTATCAAAACATGGTGGTAGCACCATCATGCTGAGGGAAGGCTCTCTTCAGCAGGGTCAGGAATCCTGGTCCAATTTGATGGGAAGATGTATGAAGCTAAATATACGGTAATTCTGAAGGAAAACTGTGAGAGGCTGCAGCCGACTTGAGACTGCGAAGAAGGTTCACCTTCCAGCAGGACACAATTTTAAAGATAGCCATAAACACAATAAAATGGCTTATATTGAATCATATTAATTTGTTACAATGGATCAGTCAAAGGCAGGACCTTTAATGGTTGAATATTTTGGGGAAAATGCTGTTTACAGATGCTGATCACCCAATCTGACTGCGCTTGAGCAATTTTTCAAAGACAAATTGACAAAAACTCCAACCTCTGTATGTGTAAAGCTGATGTAGACATGCCTGCAGCTCAAACTGCAATAGACAACTGCAAAATGTTGAACTTTAGCTCTGTATGAAAATGCAACCACACTTTTCATATTTGAATTTGAAAAAAAAAGAAGTTATTTGTTCTTTTTGTCTTCCATTTCACAACTGTGCACTATATTTTGTGTTTTACTCTGCTGCATAAATGCCCAATAAAATACAAGAACATTTTTATTTGGGGTTTTGAAAGTTTATGGGGCAACAATAATTTTGCCAGGCCCAACAAATAGTATTTCTTTCTCATTGACCAGACAATACACCAATCTTCAATCAACTTACATTCCTTCTGCAATAAGCGTTTATGATATTCTTGTGGTTTGTTTTTTCTGGAGCGTCTGGTCAGGATAGGCATATTGTACTAAATGGACGCTGTACAGTGGCACCAGGCATGTTGCTAAGGAACTGACACTCTCAGATGCTGGTACCCAACTGATGCCAACTTCTAACCCAGCTTGGCATTGGTAGCCATTGCTGTCTTTCATTATTTCACACAATGGTTAAATAGTTGTGACCATTCCAATCTGCCACCAACACCAAGAAACTAGCAGAATACTGGTGATGTTGTAAAAGCAACAGCATTGAAATAGGTTTAGAAGCCCTCACAGGCAGCAGGAGTTGACAACATTTGGCCTCTAAAATCCTCCCTTTCCTTGGCTAACAAATCTACAATCATTACAATTTGAAAATGACAATTTTTAGGAAGATTTTGAACACACTTTTTATTAAACCCACATTTCTGTATTGAATGTATATATATATATATATATATATATATATATATATATATATATATATATATATATATATATATATATATATATATATAAAATGGTCTGAAAATCAGTCTGTGCATAATTAATCTGTATATTGTGATTCACCTGAAATAAATTCGCTTTTCAATAATATAGAGTATGACTGTGCTAATATTAGTTGCCAGTCGATAAAGGCAAAAAAAAGAGTAATTACTTTCATGATACAAGAAGGAGACATGAACCTTGCATGTAGATAAATGAGCATTTGCACATAAATTGTTCCCACAACTACATAGTGAAAGGAAAATCTTGGAGACAGGATTGTAGAATTATTATTTCCAGAGAAAGCATCGGGCCAGTTTTACTTTCATCACATTTCTAATCTAAACAACCCACCCATTCTCAAACTAAGCAATAAGAGGCAGAGTGACATTTGAGTGGGGCCACCCCTTCTCATCCATTGTTGTGGCTTTTGAAGTCCTTTTTCAGGTCATTAAGCTCCATTTCCCATTCACAGAGAGCTTGTGTGGCAGCCGTTTGAGCACAACAATGGACCCTAATGACTTAACGCTTCTGTTTTCATTCTCCACCTCTCACCCATCCCACCTCCCCCACTTCAACTCTTTACCCACTTCTCCATTCGGCCCAAACAATCGTCCTCTTCACCTCTTTAATGGTGGCTTAGACCACTCATTTGACTGCCCACGTTTTTTTATGGGGCATTGTAATGATCTGCAGCTGTGGGGTAAAATCGGGGTGTAATGTTAACCCAGGCAGAGAACGGTGACCTAATGCGCAGAGGTCAACATATTGTGTGAGTGCTAGGCCTATGGGGTCTATTAGAGGTTGTAAAGGTTATTTTCTGACTCCATGGTGAGCCTTTTGAACTGGATCATCTCTATTTTGTCACAAAGTGCTACTTAATTAGTCAAGAATTTACAATCATTGTGCTAGTAAGATGACTGATAAACTGTGATGGAGTAGAGTGGCTTAGGCATCAAAGGGTTTTGAGAAAATTGGCCGCATGTTCCCATGTCTTCACGCGGGTGTTTTTAAATGGTTGAAAACCACAAACAAATGTCTTCGAAGATATAATATCTAAAGGGTGAAGGGAGCTAGAATTACAAGTATACCGTCACACACCCTATACTGGCTTACAAGCCGAACACATATGAGTACTCCCTGTTGGTAAGATAAACCAATCCAAACAGGAATACAGAATTCACAGACAAAGCAGAGGGTAATCATACAAGAGCGAGTCATATATTTACTCATGGCTTCAAATAGAGGCACCTCAGTGGCCTGTTTCCCGCACACAGCTGCTCAGGGCGTCGACAGTTTGCCCCTCTTTCCCGTACCAGTGGCAGATGAAGCCATAACCTGAACTGCAGAAACAAAGGGCAAAAAGACAATCGGTAAAATCAAACTGACCCCTGTCACTCTCCTTCTCCGCAACTGGCGTAATCTTAATTGAATCTGCCTTACAGAAAGATGTTGACACTGAGAGATTGGACAAACCTGGGAGGGCTCTGCGGTCCGCTGGTGGTACTGGGCAAAAAAAAAAAATTGAAAAAGAAAAGACCCCACCTATTCATTAATGTGTCGTACGATGTTCTAGTGCCCCATTTCTCACTGTCTCAGGGAGATAATCCCCCCCCCCCCCCGCCCACCCCACACAAACAGACACGCAAACACCAACAGCCCAGCAACGGCAACCACTTGTTCAGGGAGGATACCTAACATTTTTTACAATTTTCATGTAAAAATATTCCTGTCATTATAGCTGCACTGCGTGCTACTTCTGGGTGGACAAACTCAAGGCAACTTTGATTTTATCCTTCGGAGCTATGCTGCTTCATTTCAGCAGGCAAAAGCCATTATCCTCAGTATTTGTTTGGCTAATATAATTAAAATCAACAAATGGGGGGTAACAGATAAGGAGCAAACATAGGAACAAGGGGTCACGTCTACAGTTTGGGTTCACTGACACACTAGGTTTCATGAGCACTGATTGGCCAACTCATCCCGATGGGACAGATCAATCATTATGCTCTCCATTGTGTTTTTACTAGCACCGCTAGCAGCATTTATAACCTTTTTTTTTCTGGGGGCTGAGAGAAAGCTGGTGAGAGGTTTCTCACACTAGCCATTTAGCAACTGAAATTCACCTTTGATTAAATAACGATGCATGAATTACTGTTTAGACAGTATGAATGAATTCAGACCTACATCATCATTTTATTGGCTGTCACACTTTTGTCTCATTGAAAAGTGTCAGAAATCCTACTTTTTGTTGCAAATTTTTATTAGTTATCATTTAACATCCACATATTGATAAACCAAATGCAATTATTCCAGATCATTTATCAGCACAGTTGTGCCTAGCTTTAACAGCGCTCCACGGCGGAGCTTTAAGAAATGAGAAATGATAGTAAACATCTTAAAGAAAGACGGCAGCGGCATTATCTTTTCCAGTGGAAATGTCTACTGTGCAATGAGAAGTGGCAGAGTTAGGAAAAGCCCAAGTCTTGCCTTGGCCAGATCTGCATATGAATGGCAGGCAGCTCCATGCAGGTGGCATGTGATAAGAGCCCTAATCTAGATGAAAGACCCCGGTGCAGGCCTCTCGTTATTAGCTCTGATAAAGACAGGGTGCGGGTAGAATGCTAATACTCAGATTCCTCTCTCTACATCTAGCCCGGTTTCCGCGGCTCACTCCCAGTCCTGCTGGAAGCAAACCATTGTAAACGACGCCAAGGAACATTACCCGGTGGATCACAAAAAAAAAAAAAAAAAAAAAAAAAGTGAAATTGCCTGCTTTGGCACTGCTGCGGGAAGAAGGGTTAACAAATGTAGGTCCATTGTAATATGTGTCAACATTTGATCCGCCATATCTAAGTCACTATTTAATGTCCACAGCTTCAGTGTGAGCAGCAATGCCAGATTCTGCCGCAGGGCGACTATCATGCATTATTCACGTCTATTATTCATATAAGTATTGATAATGCTTGTCACATCGGTGCTTATTCATTCATTAATTATTAGGGTTCATAATGTGTTCACATTAAATATAATGTTATGAATGTCAAGCTATTAGAAAAGTCCCTTTGATCCCTCCCCTTATTTTTTGCCTGTTTCTTTTTTAATATGAAGCAAAAGGAGAGGACACAGGAACTCCTCAAACTCATCAAAAAAGTAGTTCCAAATGTTTACTAAAACTGTTTTGTTGGGTTTGGGGGGTGGGGTGGGGATTTCAGGCCCAGTGCTTGAAAGATATATCTGAGTAGGAGTTCATCCTCATAGCTGTGTTACAGAGTGGGATGCTAACAGGGCAGAGGCTGAGGCATGCCCTGAAGCTCCTCTGATGCCAGCAGGTGGGGTGTCTGATACCAAAAGTGTCTCCTGCCTACAACCTATTTAAACTCCCTTTACTCATCTTCATGTTAACTTCACAAAATACCTGCAGAGGTTGTTATTTTCTCCTGCCCCAAATCACCGTTATTGTTGTAATGCAGTGCCTGGTGAAACTAATCACGCTCTTACGCATGTTCAGATTTGGTTATTTAGCATCACTTGATTAAATTCTACTGACATTTCACCTGACAACGTAGTACATGGTGGAAAAGGGAAAGGGGAAAAAGTGCCTTGCAAAAGAACTCATCCATATTTATACATATATATATACATATATATATATATATATATATATATATATATATATATATATAGTTAAATGTTTCCCCTAAAACCACTCGATAGTTGCTTCAGCAGTATGCTTTGAGGCATTGTCCAGCTGGAAGGAGAACCTCTGTTCCAGTCTCAAATCACACGCAGGTGTTCTTGGGCTGATGGGTGGTGTCTTTTGCATGTTGACCAAAAAGTTCTGTTTTAGTCTCATCTGAGCAGAGCACATGTCTTTTGGCAAACTCAAAACTAACCTTCTTCTTTTAACCCTTAATTAACACGGTGTGTGTGGCCTATGGACAGATACTCCAGTATCTGCCTGTCTATACATTACCTGTCTACCTGTCTACACATTTAGGTGGGCGGCCCTCTTGTGGCAGGTTCATTGTGGTATCTTGTGCTTTGCATTTAAATATGATGGGTTTAATTGGTGCTCCAATTTCCAGTTTTACATTTTTGAAAATAATTTTTTCATATAAAGTTTTTTCATTTTTGTCACCAACTTAGACTATTTTGTGCTGATCCATCACATTACATAAAAACCCATTAACGTTACAGCTTGGAATGTAACAAAATAGGTAAAAAGCCATTTAGGGTGATTACTTTTCCAAGGCACTATGGGACATGTTTTACAGATCTGAGAAGTGTGGCATGCTTATGTATTTACCCCCTCAGATTCCCAGAATTAAATCCATGTCAAACCAATTGCCTTCAAAGCCTCTCAATATTAAATAGTGTACATATGTTTTTTTTTTCCCAATCCCGGTACAAATAGAGCTGTTCTATTAAAGACTCAGTTTTTTTTTATATAGAAGATTGCCAAGCAAACAGTAACATGGACGCCAGGAAACACAGCATACAGGCCAGGGAAAACGTTGAATTCTAAAGAAATATCAGGTTCAAAGAATATACCATACACTTTGAACATTTTACATGGTTCCATCCATCATCTTAAAATGAAAGGAGTATGGCACAAAGGCAAACCTACTAAGACATGGCCGTCCGTCTGAACTGACAGGCTAGGCAAGGAAAGGATTAATTAGACAAGCAACTGAGAGGCCTGTTGTATATCTGGAGGTGGAACAGTGTAGCATCCATAGCTCAGGGGGGAGGATCTGTTGACAGAACAACTATGTACAGCCAAAAACTGCCCTTAATGGACAACTGTCAAGAAGAAAGCCACTTAGAAAGGATTTCTGGATCAATGTGTGCTCCTGTACTTTTTTTGTCTCTCTTTTTGTGTCTCTGCTCTTTCTTTTCTAACCCACAGTCGGTCGAGGAAGATGACCATTCACACTGAGCCTGGTTCTGGTTCTGCTGGAGGTTTTTCCTTCCCATTAAAGGGGAGTTTTCCTCTCCACTGTCGCTTCATGCTTGCTCAGTATGAGGGATTGCTGCAAAGCCATGGACAATGCAGACAACTGTCTAAATTAAATTAAAGTCTCAGGCAATCAAATACTAAGGATGCATGTGTTTATATATATATATATATATATATATATATATATATATATATATATATATGTCGGTCGACTCCCACTAGTGGTCTGGAGCACTTCCGTTATGCGAAGCTAGTTTGCAGCTTTTCTTAACTTGCAGTTGCTCTTGCTCCTAACATAATTTTGCCTTTGCGTGTATTTTGTGTGTTTTTGCGTCAGCATCATTTGTGTTTGAAGCATGTTTGCACTGTGTGTCTAATTTCTGTGATTGCAGCATGTCTCTTTTGGTGCATTTTTCCATTGCATGTGTTTGTGTGTTAGCCACTTTTTTGTGTTTGGGGTACTTTTTGTGTTTGCAGTGCATATATGCATTTGCAGTGCATTTGCCTTGGCAGGCATAATCCCCTCCACCAGTTTATATAAAGGAGGTTACGTGGAAACATTGCAAATCATAATTTCAAGGTGATAAATACATCCTGTACAGGTATCCAGTCCATAATAAATAACAAATCTGTATTTCCACTCTAGATTGTCCGGTCTGTGAGGCGCATGAAAGCTGCTGACCTCTGAGTCAACTATTTAGAAATCCAACAGTGTTATTCTGAGTTCTTCTGTCCCAGCTGAAACATTAGCTTCTCTCATGGCTGAGGCTTTCTGGGATGTTTCCAGTCTTGCTGCCAGCAAAGCTCGTCCTGGGACTGCTGGAGCCAACACGGCGATCCAGTTACCGTTCTGTGTGTTGCATTACAAAAAGAGCACATTTGGTTCTGCTAATCAGCCGTAATGCTATTGCCATCGATAAAGTGTGTGAAACATCATTCTTGCGAGTTATTCCTCAAGTCATTTAGCCTGGTAATTGACTTTTAAAGCAGTCTGGGCTGAAGAGTGATACCACAGACCAAGTGGGCTGGATACGCGTACATCTATCATTTCTTTGTGCATGTTGATATGATGGGTTTTGGAGGCAGACGTCCTACAGCTCCTCCAAAATAGGTGCATCTTGGCTCATTCATCCTCTATACTCCCCGTGTGTTACTCAAAGCGGATAATTTAGAAAGCTTCTCCGCAGAGCCGAGGAGGCAGCATATTGATTTTGTCTTAGATGAGGTCTCTGAAACCTCATTTACTGCTGTTGTCATCATGGTGGAACATCAGTGTCTGACAAGCTGCACTTCCCCCCCACGTCCATCCCGGCGGCCATCTTGGAAACTGTTGAGGGATGCTAATGTGTCTGAGCATTAGCGTTGTCCTCTTCCAGTGACACTGTTGACAGAGCGCTCGCATGATAAGATGTATTAGGCCAGATAATGTTGCTGCTGACTAACCATTGTGCTGTCTAAATAAAGCCCTGTGTTAAAGCACTGATCCGCTCTTACTAGGTTACAGTGCAAACACTGTGAAACGTCCCAGGTGGAGCTGCCATCTTGGCATGTGGGTCAAAGTGAAACATAGCACTCCTATGCCCAGAGGCCTTTGGGTGTTCGATGAGCTGTTGCCAGAGACTCCTTTAATGATGGATTAACAAATACAATATTCAGTGACTGAATAAAGGAATAAACGCTGACAATTTAATTTAATTTTTAAAGACCCATGAAGAAATCAAGACAGGACAACTACTGAATCTGAAGATGAGACAAAGGCTTTCGCTTTAAAGAAAGGCTGGCCCAATAAAATTAAACATGATACATTGTGTATAAGCTCCTGCTTGGCTCATGACACCACCCTGTTTTCATCAGCAAACAAAGCCTGATTGACAACAAAAAGCAAGCAAAGTAATCCCGCTCGCTGAAGATGACTCACAAATAAAAGTACTCATGCATCCTTACAAACCGGTTTTATTATAAGGAACAGTTTATTGATTTTTGTTATTTTGCCACACCGACACTTGGACCAATACTCCCAGGCAAACCAGAAACTGAAGTTTTCTGGTAAAACAAAATAAAATAAAATCTCCCAAGGCAGAGAGTAGAGAGTTGTACCCAAACAGAGACGGGAGTTCAGATTCTTTTTCATTAAATAGGGTGAAAATGTGTGCAGAGAAGTGATTCTCCTTAATTAAACTAATTAAAGAACATCATTAATAAAATATCAGTGAGGCCAGCTGTTTACGTGTGTAAGGGGGGCCTGGGGATGTGTGGAGACGGGAGCCAGACAGTGTGTTTTTAATATGTGCTTTTAAGGGTTCCCTCTGGTGAAAGTCTACTCCAGGGACAAGTGTACCGTTGTAACGGTCCCGGTGGAGACAACAAACAGCATCAGGAAACACACAAACAAAATTACTGCAGAAAAAGAAAAAAAAACAGTTCTTGTATTTATTTATTCTGAGAAGTTTTTACTTGTTTTGTTCTAAAATGTGAAAAAAAAAAAAACTCTTGAAGATTATGGCTTAGCTGGTAAAAGAGCTATACACTGACTGTGAAATGAGTCCCGTACAGACTTGGACTGGAAGGTTGCACAGTAAAAATGAAGTCATTACTCTAGAACCAATTTAAAATGCCAGATTGCAGTTTTCATATGCACTCTTATAGAGGCACATTAATTCATCTAGATATGTCCGATAGTCTGATGAATTCAAAATTGGGTCTTAATGATCATTGCGATATTTGGAGGAAAGAGGGGAAGATTACAGGCCTGAGAACGCATCCCAACTGGGAAGTATAGGTTGGCTGCGGGAGGTTGGGGGGGGGGGCGTTCTGCAGGAGGGACTGGTGCACTATACAAAATAGATGGCATCATAAGGAAAGAACAATATGTAGAAATATTAAAGAAAGCAAACGGTATCAAAACAACCAGGAAGTTACTGCTTCAGTATGGGTTGGCAATAGGTTTTCCAAATGGATAATGACAATGAGCATACCACCAATATAGTTGCAAAGTGTCCTAAGGACAACAAAGTCAATGTTTTGAGACTGTCTATTGCAATGCCTTGTTCTGTATCCCATAGTGTATTTGTGGGTGGAGCTAAAAAGGTGTGTGTGAGCAAAGCAGCCTAGAACTCTAACTCCACTTCCACCAGATCCATCATAATAAATGGACCAAAGTTTCAGTAACCCATTGTGAAAAACTTGTAGAAGGTTTCTCAAAATGTTTGAACCAAGTCATAAAGTTTAAAAGGCAATTTGATAAAAACCTCAGGGTATACGTGCCCTGAGATTTCTGAAAAAACAGTTTTAAGAAATAATCTCTAAAAAGTTGTCCTGCTCACAGTTTTGGCATTCTGCATATAGTAATAATTTTGGTAATACCAATTTACATAAAACAAGAAAGGTTTTTCACTGATTAAATGTCAGAAAGAGGAAAGTAAATATGTGTGTCTGTTATAAAGTGTTTGTAAATATGTGGTTTCAACTGTAAGTAATTAAAGTTCATTTTAATTAGTTAAGAAGCAGTATGTTTACCTCGGAGGTCTTTCCTCCTGTTACCTAAATCTAAACAAAGATGTGCCTCAAGGTTCGATAATGGGGCCAATACTTTTTTGTTCAAATAAACCAGTAATGTGGAAGCGATGGTAGCCATGCATCGCTCCAGATTTATGCTGACGACACATTTGTTTGATTCCATGCAAACACAGTTATTTTCATAGAAAAAGAAAACCTCTACAGTTCCCTCTGGTATTTTGTCTGTGCAAGGACCCACAGCATTTGTCTTGTCATGATATCAAAGCCTTTCAGTTGATGAAAACCTTTATTTCAAGGACTGTGTTAAACAGCCATTAAAATCAAATTAAAATTATTATTTTATTTCCCTGCGATGAACTGGCGACCTGTCCAGGGTGTACCCCGCCTCTCGCCCATTGACAGCTGGAGATAGGAACCAGCACCCCTCGCACCCCCATAAGGCATAGGCGTGCTAGATAATGGATGGATGGATATTTTATTTCATATGAAAAAATGGATTGATGCAACCAAAGTTTTATCTTATTTGAACGCTCCTGTGCAGGCTTAACAGCTATTGGATGCCTTTTATCATTGAGTAGTCAGATTCAAACAAAATCTACTGCACAAAATTGCAAACAACACTTTTTGGTTAACTGGTCTTCCTTGTACACACTAAACTGGTATAGTTTAGTTACAAATTAATAACCAGTTGCCTAAAGCAGATTTTTCTATATTCCGCTTACAAAGAGTGACTTAAGCGGTCGCTCACAGATATGCAATACATTTGTGTGGTTCTTCAGTGTGTACAGAATATGTAAAAAAATCTATTTCACTACAGCAAACTACAATGTTGATAAAAACAGGCAACAGGTAAAAACCATGAATACATATCAAGAAAAGAAATTGTAATTATAAAAATTATTTAAAAAAAGTATTCAATTGTGTATGAGATGGGTTAAATTCTCAGATGAGGTCACTCTAAGCTTATTACTTAGACATCATGCAATTATTTAGCAGGTGATTCTGTTATGTAACTTAACCACAATGAGAGGAAGCTTTTTCTGAAAGAATAAATGAGGGATTACTCTAGCGATAGCTGACAGACTGATAAAGAAACAATAGACGCAGCAAAACAGGGTGCAATTAAAAATACATTTGTATTTGACCGCCTGGCCGAAGGGACCGAGCTGGTGATAAATGGAGGCCATACGTCCTAAAGTGGTTAGAGATCTTATGCCACCCACTCGGTTTGGAGGAAAGGACCACATGACAGAGGAATCCACTTGTTCATATCCGGCTTCTTGAATATGATAATAATTTAAATGAGGAAATTATCATACTTTATTTATCTAGATATGCTTCTATGTAATTCTTCAAAATCCATCCAAACATCTACAAACAAAAAAGTGCGTGTTTGCCCTCAAACAAGATGTGTAACGTTTTGTTCGAGTGTGCCTATGTGACGGATGGTCGTGGGGGTGACCTCTCTTAAGAGCAGTCACTGGTGAGGACCTGCCTGTGACCCTCGGCCACTCAGGGACATTAATCACATAGCTCTCCTTCATGCTTTTATCACCCCTGCTGAAAGCTACTGTCCAGCCTCCACCCCCGCACCTCTCTTCATCACCTCGCCGCTTCAGCCATTCAGAAGGTTCCCTTCAGCCTCCAACCACAGGTATCACTCCATCACTACACATTTATCAGGGGCTGCTCTTATCAGCTATCTGGGCCTGAATATGGAAATGGGATCCCTGCCACTGATAAGCACAGCCTGGATTATTCCTAGCCCTCCTTCATCAGATAGCCACTCAGGAATGGTAACAGGCCGGGACATTCCGCCATTGTTTTTGCAGCGGCGTTGATTGAAGAAGAGGTATAAGCAATGAGGGAGAAATGTGTTTATTTTTGTATGCATTTGCACATGTTCTTTAGCGACACATTAATAAATACACATAGTACCGTGGTTCTTGATATGGGTATCCAGAATGATGCAGTGGGTCGACGCCAAGGCTCGGAGAAAGTTCAAATGAAAAACTCCATGTCCACAAACACTATTCACATAAATTATACAGGCTGCCTCCTATTGTCCATGCAAGATGATTAGCGCATGGACTGGTCTTCACATAAAAATACTGCTTGCTTAAGATCAATTCATGATAAAATAGGCCACTCCTAATTAGAACCCCATAACCTGAGCTGTTTCTTCAAAGGCAGCCTCTCCTGCACTAATCTGAGGCATCGGTTCATTATGAATTCCTCAAAGTCCCACCCAGCTGTCAAGCAAGCTTGTAGAGAAGGCCGTTATTAGCGCTGCAAGTATAGCAGATACAAAGCCGGGTCTGTTGTTCAGTGTTGCTCCCACCCTCGCGCAAACACAGACACACACAGAGGCTAATGCATACGCCGTGACCTCGAGATGAGTTTGTCTGCCTCTGAAGAGCTCAGGTGTGTTGACTTGCACAAACTCCTCACAAAGAAGTATTGACACGACTGGGAGGATTCCTGCAAAACCCGAAAAGATCAAGAGAGTGAGAGAGAGGTCCATTACGGCTTATCTTATCAGATATGTTATTAGCTGCAATTGGTGAAACTATCGAAAGAACATTAGTTGACAAAAGAGGCCGTGTCCATTGTTGGCCGTAAAGCACACTTCCATCTGCCATTCAGTGATTTATATGAGTGACCTAAATGGCTTATTGTTGAGCTTTGATAACACAGAGACGTGGGCCATGTGGAGTTGACACACTCAGAGAGGGAACTCGTCACCACAGCAAGGGTCAGAATCAACAAGACCTATAATGTAGTATAATGGGGCTCATATAATTCATGTTGCAGACAAGTCCTGTGTGCTTCTACCGCTCAGTGCACAGCTAACTACTTGGGATTCTCTGGTTATTAAAGCTCTGTCCTGACTTGATGCAAAATGACTGCCTAAAGGGCTTATAACTTAATATTAATTAAAAAAAAAATTTCCTTTACAGTTGTGTTCAGCTTTGTAGCTCATAACATGTATAGACCTATCTATTTATGGAATCAAGAAGTATGTAAAAAAAAAAGCATGAAATAAGAAGATGAAGACAAAGCAGTCAAGAAAAGGAGCCACATGTAGAATTATGATGACATGGGATGTTAAAACAGGGCATCAGCGATGGTCACCCAAGTCAAAAGTAGCAATGGAAAGATCTGAAGCTCATACGTGACCTCATAAAGTCAAAATGTATATGTCGACTTATGCTCCTACATAAGGAGACCTAACAAACTGACAACCTCCACACAGTTCACTGTCTGCAGTACAGCAGCAAGACCAGCCGGGTCTCTTTACTGGTATTTATAGTCGCTTATTTTAGAGCCCAAATATGTGACCGCATGTTCAGAGATGTAACTTAAGGAATTTACAAGTGACTTTAGAAAAAAAATAAAAAAATCATGCTGGCTTGACAACAGAGCCAAAAACCATTTCACAAGATGATCGTAACTATTAGCTGTTAGCAGTAGCTAGTACATGGAGGACATGTTTAGATTATCACATTCATGACACTTCCGTACTCTTACAGCAAAGTCGTTTGCAATTCATTTAGCGCACCACTAGATGAAAAGCCAATCTGAAAATCTTACACACTGGGACTTTAAAGATTTTTAGGTATTCTGGTCTTAAAATAAGGAATTTGCTATAAATATTATATTCAGTTATGTTTATTAATATTACCTTTTTATGATTAAAACATATTTTTTTATTCTCCACAATTAGAGGTTCTTCATTCCTTGATCAAAAAAAATATTGCACATAACACTGGGCATTTATTGGCGTTAATGTAATGAAGTAGGGTACATTTTCTGATACATCTCGAGTTGAAATCCTACACTAACATATTTCCAGTCAAATGTAGTCCTTTATTATAAAATTGAAACAGTTTTTTAGACATTTATCTATGTGTGTTCGGAGGGAAGATGTTCTTCGCTTTACAAACTTGAATTGCACACTTTTACTTCAGAACAGACAAAGAGGCGAGCGATGTAGCTGAAGACCACCTTGATCACGACGGGACTCTCTGTTTTAAAATCATTAGCCTGCCTCTTTACCCCAAAGGCTGACACGTACCAATGTAGCATTTACCACCGAGGCTGCTGTGTAATAATTGTATCTGACTTCCATGACTCTTCAGACAGCCTGGAAAGGGTGAGTGCGTTCATGCACGCAGGCTGCTAAACAGATTTTAATTGCCTCTCTGAATAGCTTAGGTAGTGATATCTGAGCATGTGGCAGTGGTTCTCAAGCACACCCAAACAGGCCTGGTCTGGAAATCGCTTTCTGTACACCAAGGGACATGAATACCAGCATAACACAATGACACATTAGGCCAGGCACACAGAAAGGTTAGGGACAAATGTGGTATAAGCTAGCTCTCAGCAGGATCGCAGAAGCCACAGAGGAACGGGTCCAAGCATCTGAAACACGACTCGGTGACTTTTTAAGTGAACATTATCTTGTTTCCTTAACCCCAAATTCAAAACCCAGCCCTCTTGAATGACAAGTGCTGGTGCTGGCAAGTCCCCGAGCTCTTGCTACTTTGGTTTCTTTTTGTTACTGTAAAGATAAGATAAAGACTTACACTTTCTTCTAAGACGGCCCCAACGTCAGGGACACAAAATCCTCGTTAAACAACTCGGCGTCACGAGCTCGCCACCTGATTGGCATGCTTGACAGTCCACACGCTACCCGCAGCCTTTCACACGTTTAGCGCCAGCCTCATGCTGCATCAAGACGGGCCGCGGTGTCATGAGAACGCGCGCACGGAGTGGCTGTGTCACACTTAAATCTCCATTAAATTGCCATTCTCACATTACCCCACAGTTAATAAACAGCAGATTAGTGAATTCTTTGGAGTACCCCGGCACACATTTCCGCTTCTGCAGGTCTCACGGGGGCCAGGTCTCCTGCACTTGGCATAACCAGCCATGTTAAATAGTCTGGATGAAGCATGCGACCGGCTCTGCACCCACTCCTCACTCTCCAGCCTTTGCAGCAGAGGGCCTGTGCCCTCACACCAACATGGGGCCTCATCAAGGGAGGAATTATCTCCATAACCTTTTGTCAGTCGGCCTCTCAGCAACATTTGGCAAGATATGGATTGTTCATATACTGTACATGGGGAGGGGGTGGAATTGTCAGAGAAATTCAGTTGAAGATAAAAGCATAAATTCAGGGTGCATGGCAAAAATTTGCGTGTAGAGACACTGACAATAGAAAATATGTCGTATTGAAAGGTTTACTTGGGTTACTCTGCTGAGTCTGTCTGTCACCTCCATACCTTCAGGGGGCTCTAATCACTTTACCCTATAATTACCTTTCTACAAAAGGCTCTGTTAAGGTTCCTGTAAAATAAACCTGATGCTATTGAGAGAAAGAGAGGCTCTTTCTTTTAATTAGGACAATCCATCTTAACCTTGTCTACCTGAGGTGAAGTGAAGGTAGGCCAGGTCAAGCTCCCAAAGCGTTCTCCCGCATTGTTTTCCTCTGCCACTGACTGGAGCACAATGTCGGCTCTGGCCTGCCCTCCACAACAAATCCTTTTGTTGCCTGGCTGCTGGCTCCTGGTAGGATTTACCACTGAATGGACTTTTTTACAGTGACACAATACTTGAAGTTCACAATAGGAACCCAACACTACACACGGCACTGTCGCATGTGAAACATATGCAAAAGAGACAATCGCTAATTAGACATAAGCTCATATCATTTCACAACTGCCGGGGAGTTTAATAGCTGTTTTCTTTTCATGAATGGACAGCCTAGGATTTGTGGGAACAATGTGTCTAGTATCTGGCGTCCCCTGTTTTTATATGCAGTCCTCCCCTGTGCTGAATACAGTTGCGGAATACATTATGCGTCTGCATTTGTCAATATTCAGAGTTTCCTGTTTTCTGAGTCAGGATGTCTTGCGTGCTGCCTGTTATCACCCATGTTTTTTAGTCAAACACCAGACAAGGCACGGCTGTGTTTAGAACTTGTATTTCGTCCCCCAAAATGCTTTCTAGGTGGGGGGGCTCGGCTTGATGATCAAAAGTAGTGTTTGTTTCTCCTTCGCAACCCCAAAAGGGAGAAACGCCACGTCCCAGCAGAGCGCAGACGGGCAAACTGCCTCCCACAGATCAGCTCTCCAGAGGAGAACGTTCCCCCTCGTGTCTCTACACATCGAGAGTGTGTGCCGCGTTTCGAGGTGTTTCATTGTTCCCTTTCCCACCTCATTCCCTCATTCTCCCCCCCCCCCTTCTTGGCTCACTTTAGGTGCCGCTGGCGGTTACCTTGAGCTGACATTGATGGGTGCTGTCATCCCCGCTCCAGCTGGTGGTTGGAATAAAACACACATACACACAAAAAACCTCTACATACACTCAGAGGACTGCCGAAATCACAGGCCTTTGCATGGCATCTGTACATACTGTCTTCCTTCTCCTCATCCTCTGTCTTCTGAACACTTTCTTCATATCTAATCCCAGCGAATCCGACCCACAGTGCACCGCACACGCTTTCATCTGTGCTGAGATGGTGTGGTCGTATATTATTCATGGGTCGTGCGATCTGGGGCTCGTGTCATATGGCAGAAGTAATAAGATGGAGTAGTGGTGAGGAGGTGATGAACACAGCACAGGAGAGAGGGACACAAACCTCCCTCTCCTGTTGCCTTCCACATCGCTCCTCGCTCTGTAAGCCGACACACAGCACAACTTTGATTTTGTTGAAAGGAATGGCCCAAAATGCAACAAAAACCGAAAGTGAAACTTTTATATTTTTATGAGTTTTAGATTTTTGACTTTTTAGAGACCGATGTAATGCTTTACCATACAAAGTTTCTTTAAAAAAAAAAAAAGCCATACGGTGTGGAAAAATAAGTATTGAATTTTTTTTTTTTCAATAAACATATTTCTTATGGGGCTATTGACATGAAAAAAGACCAACTAATAATGCAAATAACATCAGTTGTTGTTAGCAACATCAGCTCACAACCTTGTTGAAATAACTCAACAAATTAAGTTACATGGAATAATAAAAGTAGAATGACATAGGGAACTTATATTAAACTATTTTGAATATTGAAATCAGTTTAAGCAAAATCTATTAAATACTTGCTGGGCAAAAAAACAACTTAATAACACCTTCAAACAATCTTCTATATGGAAAAACCAGTTAAGTATTTTGCACATGTGTTAATTTAACCTGTTCGTCCACACACGCTGAATTCAAATCTTGAATGCTTTTGCTCCTTCCAGATTCAATTGCATCTTCGGTTCTTCCCATCGATTCTCAATTGGATTCAAATGGGGTGACTAACAGGGTCGTTCTGCCAGATTTGTTTTCTTTCTGTGAAGCAAATAATTCATTTTGATTGTGTGTTTTCGATTATTGTGTTTCTTTTTAAAACTCCACCATTATTACATATCATGTCATATTATTATTACTGTTACTTATCTCTTTAACCCATTTCTTTTCTTTAACCCATCCATCCTTTAATCTTATGAAGGCCGTTCATGCCAAATTCTGAAAAACAGCCCCACACCATGATGTTTCCATCTCTAGATGTCCCTAATAGTATGGAGGTTCTGGGCTGATGTGTTTTTCCTCCAAACATTTTATGTAGCAAATTCTAATCAAGCTTCAACATGCCTATTGTTTATATGGAAAATCTGGACCTGCTCTTTCTGAAGCTCTCTGAGTTCTTAGACAACTCTTCTGGCTCTTCTTTTCACTCCTCCATCAAAAATATTGCAAGTAGCACCTGGATGAGGCTGGTTTATTGTACAATTATACACTTCCTAATTTTAGGTTATGTTCCTAACAGTTTCACTAGAACATTCACAGGTTTAGAAATTTCTGTGTAAACCAAAGACAGTTTGTTTTGCAACATTATGGTTGTCAAGGTCTTTAGATGTTTGCTGTTTCTCATCATTTCATGCTTTTTGTGTGATACCTTGGTGATGACAACCCTTTTTATAGGCAGTCAGGACTAAAGCAGCAGATATTAATTTGCACTAAAACGAGACATGATTGCTTTCTAAATGGAGCCAAAATTCTGCTATTTTCATGTCTTTCTATGCAATTTTTGCTAGTTTAACTTTTTTGTGTTAAAACACATTTCCTACAATATTCCACTTTGTAACAAATAACCAGGTTCACGGAGTAATTTGTTCTGATTTCTTTTTATATGCCGATTTAGATTGGGTTGCCAACGTCAGGTGTGACTTTCATGTCAGTATAGCCCCTCTAGAAATGCATTTATTTAGAAAAGTTACATGTTCGATAATAACATTCCCTGCTGCATCTATATCTGTATCCAATCCAGTTGTAATTTTATTTAATGTTACCTTCAGCAAACAAGTAATTAAATATGTCGTTTTCTATCAAAGAGATTTGCGATTAATATTTCAGCATGTCAGAAAAAAAAATTGTAACTGTTCCATTACATGCAGGAGCAGGACTTCTGACCCCCCGCCACATCTCTGAGCTCTGAACAAGGAACAAGGGGGGTGGGTTTTGAGGGTGGAGGGCAGGGCAGAGAGCAGACCAGCTGACCATTATTGGCGTATCAGAGGCTGAGTCTTGGTGTGCGGTGTCTGGAGGTGACATGTGGTTCACCACCTGGTCCTGCTGTTTGACCCACTGGAGTGCGAGAGAGGAGCAAGGACAGCCTGTACAACCATTTGCTCATCAATGGAGGGCATCACCGCCACTTAACACAGCTTATCGATCTGCACAGCCTGCAGCGCCTCAGTTGTGGGTCCATTTCCTATTGATTATTTCAAGTCTATTCTTATTGACTGCGTCCTCTGCCTTCTAACCACTGCTTCCCTCAGTCTGATCCACCAGGGGATTTTTTTTTTCAACAGCCATTTGAAATTATAATCTCTGTGAGTAAATGTCATAATCGCCCCTAAGGCCTGGTGCAGATTGGCTGGAGAGCAGAGGTCTCTGAGGTCAATGACACTGGTCAATACGGATCCATTTGTGTTATGGTTAGTGTTGTGACTCGAACCAACATGTTTAACCTGCGTTTTATTTCCAATGTCTGTCCGCCTAAAACGGATCCAGTGATTTCTTCTCCGTCTTTCCCGTTGAGAGGGGATCCAACGCAGACCGACATTGCTGAGAGGGGCTGCTTGCTATCGTTTCAGCAATAAAGATGTTTGTGAGCAAATGAAGAGTGACGCACCTTACCGAGTGCTCATCAATGCTTCATAGGTTAGATCATTAGATTTAAAGTGACAGGGCTACACAAGGATGGGGTGTGGGGGTTGCTTAGATAAAGATTGGCATATTGCTATTGATTTGCCACCCCTGGGGCTTCTTCTGTTACCATGGTTTTAGCCAGGGAGGAGGGCTGGGTAGAAGTTTGAATCTGACACAAGGCAAATGATGTAACCATTCCGAGTCTCAGTTCAACTTTTTATGACCATGTATGGATAATCTCCTAATTCTTTATTGCTTGGCATAAGTCAGATTAGTCTGAGTAGTCATCACCCACCTCAAATTTATTGCGCTGAAACACAGAGAATTTAGGCTGTTGTGCTTCCGAAGTGTATGTCACCGCAGATAAACCATCTGTGATCCTATAACCATTATTCTAACCCATGACAACGGCTGCACCGGCTGTATGAGTCAGGGTTTGCTTTGTGAGCTGATAGGGGTATGGAAATCTCACGCTGGACTGACAAGACTCCTCAGCTGTCCCTCTGAAGCAGGCTGAAATAGGAGCAGGCCTCAAAAAGCTCTTTGATCTTTTACAGCCCGGGTCAGGGTTTAAATGATGCGTAAATGAGGGAGGAATGAGTTTTCATTTCGTCAACCTGTTCTGTTATTGCAAAGCAAAGGAGCCTTTGGTGTAACATGACATACGATTCGTTTTTTTTTTTTTTTTTTTTAAGTTCCTTTACCAGCGAAACGGCCGCGCATGTTCGAGCGTTCACTTCGCCTACATCACATTGTGTCCAGTTAACAGCTGTGGGAGCTTGACAGAATTAGTATGTGCCAGCGAATGTAAAAGATTTGCCATTCGCATGCAAGCATGTGTACAGACGGGGCTGAATGCGAGCATGTGTATTCTTCAGTCTGCTCTGAGAGTGCACCTGCTGGCTGTGGAGCTCTGCAGAGAGATGAAGAGGAGCCTCCGTCGGCGTGATCGGAGAGCAAAGACGGCGCGGTAAACACCTGGCTGAAAGGGAGCAACCTTTTTGGGCTGTTTACGTTGTGCAGTCGGAGCTGGAGGAACATGAAGGGGGCAAAACATGATCATTATGGGATGCATTTGTACTAAATCGCTGTACAGAGCATCTCCTTCCGAGCGCCGACATCACCCACGCGCTGTTGTGACTACAGAGAGAAACCCCCGGAGCTGACAAAGGCAAAGGAAGAAGGGGAGAGGAGGAAAAATCGGGTGCCACATCCATCGCTCAAGTGTCGGCTTGTGTTCAGTAGTTCGATATTACACCCACCCCACCCATTTCTGATTTCAACCTGACAGCTGGTTCAGAAGTGCCTTACTCCATATCACAGAGAGAAAATGAGAGCGCTGGATTCCACAAGATGTGAAAGGTGAAAATCGGAGCAAAACACCGCACCCCCCCCCACCCCCCTCCAGTAAAATGAAAAGGAAATCACCCAAACACAGAGTGAAAACAAATACATAAATAAATAAATCAACAATTGGAGTTGCAGTTGAGCAGAAAAACACAGCAAAAAAGCAAAAAAAAAAAAACAGTCGAAGATTTCATATTGCAGTCATATCAATAATTTAGCTACCAGAGACACAGTATTTCTGTTCACAATGGGGCGAGGAAAGAGTTGAGATTTCTTTATAATTATTATTAATACCACTGTGGACAGCTCACATCTATTGTTACACTGCAACACTGTCAATTGCCTAGATAATGAATAGTTCGGAGGAAGGTACTGTCAGATCCAGGTCATATAGTTTGTGAAATTCAAACCATTCCCCTCTAGACCAAATATAGACACTTTACAAGTTTACGTATGTAGCTTTGAAAGAGGAATGTGTTTTTATCTCCTAAATAAATTGCTATTGTTCATTTTCTGCAGAGCTCCTTAATACTTGCAAGAAACATTTGCGGCACTGCCTAAGTTATCTCACTTCTACTGTTTCAAGTCTGGCTTTTATGGGTCTGGCGTCAATATTTGGCTGTGGCATGGCTGTGTAGGTGAAGACATAAAGCACATACAGACGTCTTGTAACCTCAGCTAGACCTTGCGGCACACATCATGATTCAAAGTGTTTTTTGGTCTCCCTAATGCCATGTCAGTACCAATGCTTACGGTTAGCATCACTCTAGCCCAGGATCATCAGTAACTCGGCCAAGCCTAAATGACCCTTGCCAGTGTACGGAGGGCTGGCGTGAACTTAATCACTTCAGCAAATTGAAACCACTCGCTCTGCAGTATTTTTACAGGGGTACAGCAGGTGACCTCAGTCTATGCAGACTGACCTCCTCGTTTGAAAGGACTCAAGGACTAAAAAAAAAAATCAACAACACACCAACGCTTTTTTTGCTTGCACCATATTAGGTTGGAATTCCTAGCTTGCTTATCCTGCTTGCAGGGTGATTTATAACAACACAGTTGTAATCCCCTCCGAGTTGACATCTAGAGGATGTGGTAAAAAGTTGTGTCTTCAGCGTGAATGCGTTTTTATCATCGGCGGGATTCGCCACCTTTTGAAGGCCTTTTGGCCCTGTTGTAAAATTTCTGACCCTGATTACGGATTTCCAACTCTGGCTCCCGTCAGCCAGGGGAGAAGGGTCAACAGCCTTCAGCAAAATAGACTCCCAAGTCAAGACCACAACTGATCTGACACAGCGCTAGAATCCCATGATATAGATCCTAAGTGTCCATGGGAAAAAGAAAGTAACACCAAATATGCTTATTTGATACATTTTCTGAAAAAGTCCAGTGCAGTAGTAAATGTAATAACGCACACCAGAGTGCAGAAAACCAAACAAAACCCTTGTGTCAGACACACAAGTAACAGGTTAGCAGCTAGCACATGTTTACCTGTTTCTGTTCTTTTGTTCTTTATCCGAGAGGCTCAGAGCTGGGATGTCAGAGGTATTGAAGGACTTACACACCAGCCCACTATGATCTGCTTTCACTCAGACCTTGTCATGTCATGATGTTTTTGTACGAAAAGACATGCATGTACACTCAACATGCTTGCAGGGGCTACTCCTCAAGTGCTGGAATTTCAGGACAAGTATGGGGCTCCCCTATAAAATCCACAATGAAATCCCCGACGCTCTTCTCCGCCCCCTTCCTAATCGTAAACAGGCTCGCACGTACTATGGGCGCTGTACCCTTAATACCGCTTCAGATAATAAGTATTTAGCCTTGATTTACAGGAGTAGTAAAACTCTTCAAAGTGCAGCGTAATCTTTCATTAGGGATCCCGTGGCCGATGTCAGCCATATCTGTTCTTCATTATCTTTAATCACAGTGTTTTACCTGCTCATTTTATTGCAACAGAGATCATAAAATCAGTCTTGTTCAAAGAGGAAAAAAACTTTGACTTTTTATATTATCTTGTTAACACAACCAAACAAAGATCACCTATGTATAACATACTTAGCTTATTCTGGACTTGGCCTGAATGGGTGGATGCTTTCCATTATATATTTATTCTGCTCATTCTTCCTCTTCATCAATCTCAATTCTCACTTCTACTGACTGAGTGATGACGTAAACCATGAGAGAAGGTGCCTTCAACCATCCAAAGAGACTTTCTAATTTGGGTATATTAATATGGGTGAGAAAGAGTGATGATAAGCAAAGGTAAACGTTTTTAACAGAGTACAATAACTGACATATCACTCAGACTCTCTTTGCATTGGCTTTTCAATACTCTCACCAATGAACCATAGCATTAATGTAACAATGCATGCCCACTGATGAGGGTTTCTGTCGGAACTGGCTTGGTTGCATTCACAGTCTGGCCCATAACACTGACCACTGCCTTTTGTGGGGGTTGGGGATCTCCTACGAGGTATTTGACCCGGTTGAACTTTGACCCTCGGATGATTGAAGTGGCGGCTTTCCCTGCTCCAGTGCTCCAGCCAAGAGACAAGGTGACGATTCCTCTAGGAGCTCGCCGGTTAAGAATCTTGGACGGAGGGTGGAAACACAGGGAGGAGCAGGCGCCAGGCTTTGTTGCGAGGGTTGTTGTAATCTGTCTGCTGGGTTCAGGCCTAAAGACATGTTGAGTAGTCATGAGAGAAGGCTGCGACCTTGAGTAGTCTCAGTTTGTGTCACCTTTGCTCTGTTGCTCCGGGGCAACTTCTTATTCGTGTAAGCTGGATAAGTCACGTAGCTCATTTTAGAGCAGCATATGAAGCATTTCATTATTTGGATGATGGTTGTGTGGATTTTCATCTCATCAGCACTATCGGCAAAAATAATACAATATGGTTCTCTCTTTACAGTCCATTCATGGGGATACGCTTTCATACAACTACTTAGAACCAGATCATGTCCTTTTTAGCACGGATCCGACCAGGTGTTATGTTGCACTTCTGCTAATCTAATAATCTCTCTTAGTTTTCACCTTGTCCATGCCTGAAGGTCAAACTAATTTTCTCTCTTTAGTGGTCTCAAATGTTGCCATGCTGCTCTCAGGGTCATCCCTACTAATCCCCAGTTACTCAAGTCCTGGTGGATTTCCCCCATGGGCAGGTGAAACTGGATCCCCGATCCCTGAAGCCGGGCCAAGATGTTCGCCGAGATAAGCATCCCCAGCCGACTCCCAGTCAAGGGTCTTAGGCAAGAATTCAGAAATACATCATCACAAATCCATTAAGAGCAGCCCCCTGCTTTAACCGCAAAGCCTAGCGGGAGCCGCCAGACCCGGTAGCCCCAATCTGCAGAGCCGTGCTCATATGCTGAGTCCTGACCCAGTTCAAGTCTCTTCTCCATGACCATTCCTTACAACGAACCAACTCCCCTTTCAGTAACAGCTTTGAGTTTATGGTTTCGCTCTTGTTCTCACATGGTGACTGTGGCCTGGCCAACTGCACGATGCCGGCATGGGAGGCTGGCGGTGGCTGTGAGGAACCCAGGCACTTGCTTTAACAACCTCTGCCGAATGCTTGCAGACTCCTCTATTGTTTGTGGTGCAGCATTGTTTGTGCAGCTCAAAAACAACACTTGTGTACACTAACCATAAGTGGGAGATTTATCTCACCATCTCTCTATATCTCTCCCACATATAAGCCACAGTAATGCCTTCTTTGCACCAGAGGTATTGTGTTTGTAACTGCGAGTGTCGCCCCGCATGTATTTGGCTAGGTCTTGTGTCTACTGAGCGTCAAGGCCACTGTACCCTTCAATTAAGACAGCTTTTAGTGGGAGTCTTTAAAACCATGAATGTGAAACAAATAACACAGGCCAGAAACATTTCCAATTAACTCACGTCTGGGTTATAGGGTAGCCTTCGTGAGCAATTCTGAGCCTTACTTTTTTCATTTTTGGTTGTCTGTCTACTTTGTTTTTACTTTTTTAATCCTGGGTTCTAAAAGTCAAGTTTTTAACTATAAGCTATTTATGTTTTATGTGTAATATTATGTTTAGTTCACAAAAAAATCACTTGTGGAGGTCTACTTTGCTTTCAATCGAACTACAATTAAGCTTGCTTTGACGGGAACTTTTCTTTCAAATTAGTGTAACATAAAGTGTTTGCACAGGTTAAAGCAGGTGGAAAGGGATAGTAAACAAGACAAACAGGACTAAATGACTATGTTTATTTTTCCTCAAACGGCATGGATAATATACCAAAGATATCAAAGCAGTACACCACCGCAACTATATTTCATGATCGTATTATTTTTTATTCATTATAGTTTATTTTTATTTTTATTATTGATTATTGATTTATTTGAAAATAAGTCAAACCATATGAGTCACTATGACTATTCATAAGCCTGCAGGTTATTTTATTCTCCATTGCACATATGTCACACCAGGGGCCCATGTTTTTTAATCAGGTGGAGAATGCAATGCAATGACAACACAGTCAATAAAAAAGAGGTAAGAAGTTTATTTCCATATAATATATACAGATATAAAAGTCACGTTACTAAAAATCCTTTTAAAAACACTCAAAGTCCAAGCCAAAAGTCCAGTGCAGGCAGCAGACATTCAGAAGAAACCTCCAGGGGTCCTGCTCATCAACCCATCTTTGACCTCAGTCCTTCAGGAATTGTCTCTGAGGAAGAGGAGAGCACCAGTGCTCATTGATTGGGAGGTGGGTTAAGCGGCTCTGTGTAATTACTCCTTCCCCTGTTCTAGGCCTTCCACCAAGCCATGACTAGTTCCACTCCTCGTGGCTGCTGCCGTTCTCCTGCACCACCATAGCTGTTGCTGTTGTTGTTGGTCTCCTAGCCCCCTTCACCCAGAAGGGTAGAGGTCTCTCTCTTTTTGCTCATCATCCCTTGTAAATGCCTCTCCTTGTCACAACTCATCCTTTTTTTTTTTTTTTTTGCCAGCCTGTTAACTCCGTACTGGTTGCTCAAGTCACCAGGTGTTCCTAATCAAGGGATAATCTGCAGGGTGAAGTAAAATGGGAAATGCATTCTAAATTGAAAGCATGGAAATCAAACCAGATAGAACACAGACATCCAGCAAGGGGTAGAGGTGGCCTTGGGGGCACTTGCATCCTGGAGAGGCTGCAAGGTTCTGGGATCAAATCCCACAGACTGCCACTCTCCTGCGCACTGCACAGCGGCAACCCGCTGCTCCCTAAGGGATGAGTTAAATGCAGAGGAGTCCCCCTTGTTGTTACCAATTACATGAGCCAGTGTGTAGAATGGACTACCCATTTATGTAACAACAACAACAAAAGGATATAGGTTAGCTAGTTAAATCACCTCATTACTCCACTGTGAGATTTACAGATGTGTATTCTTTTCGAATGCACATCTGGACAAGCAAACCTCTCACAGAGAGACACTTCCAAGTCCCATTTCCTGGACACAGCATGCTTTCATTTACCAAATGAGGAGCAGAGCCAATGAAAAAAAATAAAAAATCAATGGCACAGATAAGCTGCCCTGTGCCCTCAACGTGTGACAGTGAACCCATATGCACACAGTGGGGTGCTGGGGCAAAAAAAAAAAAAAAAAAAAAAAAAAAAGAGGAAAAGATCCAGTGTCAAACAGAAGCCTTCACAAAAAGAAGAAAGTTGTTTGGTAATTAGTTAATATTCCTACCACAAGATCCTCAATACTTTGGACAGAGATTTCACGTCTGTGTTTCGGATTAGGAAACAGATCTAAGGAAGAAAAAGAAACGCCTGACAGCAAATGTAAGTGGAAGTGCATGGAAGAAACTAAGGATGCAGAATTTCCACATCCTTTACATACAGTCTGACCCACGATAGTCCACACTTAGGGGGTTGTGTGCAATGTGTTCTCTATTACATAGACCAGGTGATTCCAGGCTGTCTCCCTCAGAACATGATCTCCTCCAGGCCAGGGCCCTCGTCTTGTTAAAGCGGTACGGACCCGGCGTGGATTGAGTTTAAAAGTAATAAAACAAGCGGACCTGGCGGCTAGGCGAAAAAAAAACACTATCAGATTCCTAAGAGCAACTTTCTTTTCATGTACAGACTGCATTCAATGAAGCGTTAAATTCAACAAATCCACGGTTGTGATCCACCAGAATCTGAGTGAGGGTTAGTTCAATTTGTACCAAACGATCTCCACATGATCAAAGTGCGGCAGCCTCTCCCCAACATACTGCTTAAATTAGACTAACACCAAAGTCTTTGGCTCTGGGACGGTTTTTGGAATGTCTTACCAGCAAAGAAATTCCTTCCCACATATGGTTTTAATAGGCCCAAAATGCCAGTTTCACATCTTTAATGGACTGACAGGGAACTTTGGTGCTAAGACTCTGGCTCCCTAAAGTTCTGGGGCTGTCACCCAAGCTCCAATTTTGTCCCTGTTTTCTACACTCCTATTGTTCATTTTTTTGGGTTCTGAAGAGAGGTGATTGTGCACTTGTGGGAAAGTGGTGCTGTCTCACTGTTCCTGCGGCAAAACACATTTTATGCTGACTGTCGCCTCTCAGAGTGTGAATCAACCACAGTCCTGATCTTAGTGAGCTACAGAGCCTTGAAAAACAAATTATACACATACCATACATTTCATTCCATTTCAGAAAGTGAAACCCACATATTATATGGATTCTTTCTAGATTTTTTTTTACAGATAGATGGAAACATTTCAAGCAATTCTTTCTTGTAATTTTGATGATTATATTTTACAGATAATGAAAACCCAAAAAGTTAATATTGGAACCTCAATATTAATAATCTATAATTATATAGATCATTGACTCAAAAGACCTTCATAAGTTTCCCATAGCCCTAAATGGTCTTATAGTCTGGGTCAGTAGGCTACATTATCATGGGTAAGACTGCTGACCTGACAGCATCCACAAGGAGGCTAAGCCATAAAAGATCATTGCTAAAGAAGCTGGTTGTTCTCAGAGTATCCGATGACGTCCATAGAACGTTGATCAGAAGGAAGACAGTCAGGGACAGTTTGGGGTGTGATGATTTGGGTTGCCATGTCATTTGCTGGTGTTGGTCCATTGTGTTTTCTGAAGTACACAGTCAACTCAGCCATCCACCTGGGAACTTTAGACCACTTCACAGTTCTTTTTGCTGTGAAGCTTTGTGGAGATATTAATTTAATTTTCCAGCCTTACTTGACACCTAACCACACTGCCAAAGGTACCAAAAGCTGGTTCAATGACAATGGTGTTACTATGCTTGATTGCCCAGCAAACTGGCCTGACCAGACCCCTACAGAGAATCTATGGGATATTGTCTAGAGGAGGACGAGACACCAGACCTGACAATGCAAAAGACCTGAAGGCAGCTATCAAAGCAACCTGGGCTTCCATTACACCTCAGCATTACCACAGACTGATTGCACACACACCAAGCAATGATGCAATACTTCATGCAAAACAAGCCCCAACCAAGTATTGAGTGCACAGAAATGAACATACTTTTCCAAAGCCTGATATTTCTATTAAAAATATATTTTTTCTTTTTAATATATTTTTTATTGATCTTATGTTATATTCTAAATATGTGAGACACTGGATTTTGAGTTTTCATTATCTATAAGCCATAATTATGAAAAGTGCGAGGAATAAAGGCTTAACATATTTGACCCTAGTTTCAAGTCAAACATTGTTGAAAATGTTCACGATATCCAAATTGTTTGAAAAATGGCTAAATTTAGTATTATTAGAGTATCTGCGCATATCAATCTTCAAATCCTGCAGGTTCTCAGGATTAAAATCATCCATGTGTGTTTCCGTCATGTAATAACGTCAGAGTTAAAGGCTGTCCCAAATTGGCTCAGCAGTCCGAAGCTCCTTTCCTCCTCATAGAGTTCTTACTGTTGATCCCATGAAAGGTAAAGGAATAGGAGCATGGAGCAGGAGCTAGGAGCTGTTATTACAGGTATTTGGATGGAGCCACTGTCCCATTTCTGCAGCACTTTTAATCTAGACTAACCATGAGCCTCTCTGCTTTTTCTATCATTAACGGTTTTCCTTTTTTGCTTGCCAGTTTAGGTGTTTCTGTAGGTTTGTAGCAGTACCATATGCTTTCCAATGTGAGAAGATGGATTGAACAGTGGTATCTAAGATTCCTTTCATCACTTAACCCTGCTTTATCTCTGACCTTTCTGATGTCTTCCTTGGTCGTCATGATGCTGTTCATTCACTAATGATCTCTGACTAACCTCTAAAATGCAACCATGCTGAGATTACATTCAAGTAGCCTCCATTTATTGTCTGAAGGCAATTGGATGCATTGATTTTTATTTTGCGACATCAGAGTAAAGTATGCTAAATACAAAGTCAGGCCACACTTAGTTTTGTTATTTATAAAACAAGGAAAACAACATATGCTATTTTTCCATTTCAAACTTATGTTCTACAAAAAGAAGTGCTAATACACATGGCAATTTGTGGTTGTAATGTGACAAAATGTGAAAAAGTTCACAGAGCGAGAATACTTTTACAAGGCACCATTTCTTTACTAAACTGAGTCCTTTGTCTTGCTTTTCTTTTTTTTTCTACTCTTCTGCCTTTTTGGTAGAAAGAGTAGAAAAAGTTGAGCTCTGCACACAAAGTAAAAATATTGTGTGCATTTTCAGTCCATGAGTATACAACTACATTTCTGCAAGAATATGGCCTGTGCCTATATCAGTCAGAGAGGACAGAGGACCTTCTTTCCTCCACTTCTTTATGTGCATCTGCAGGGCATGTGGAGCACAGAAAACATGCGAACCCACCAGCTGGAGAAAACGATGGTGCAGTTTTCGTGTTCCTGCTGGAAGTCACGCACTCTTCTCGGCATGTTGTAAAATTCTCTCTGATAGCGGTGTTACAACCTGACAGGCCGTGCATAGCAGGTTGCTTTTTCATTGTCACTTAAGTTGGAGATATCACACCCTGTTCATGATGGTGACTTGTTTGGATGAGTGGATGTCACAGGAATTATAGAAATAAAACGAATTAAACATACACACACACGCACACACGCGCATGCAGCCCCAGATATTTCAGATTTCACACCTGAATTGACTTAGGACTCTCTGGAGAGTTCAAAATGTGACATTTTCACTATGCCTCTGTACTTTTGTTCCAACAGGCATAAAAAAAATCAGAAAAGTAGAAGCAGCAGGGGGTTGGTAGGTGGGTTATGGGTTGGGGGCGCCTCTCCAGGAGCAATGTAAGATTTCTCAGCTCTATTTCTGTTTCAGCGCAATTAGTCTGTTCCCAGAAGACAAGCCTAAGCAGAGGCAATACATGAATATATGCTTGGTGGCATGTCATTTCACGAGTTCTATAGTTTGGTGCGAGCTCTAAATGTGCATGTATTTTGTCTTTGCTTGAGAATCTGCTTTATGTGCAACTTTAATATTTTATTTAACCATATATGTTGTTAAGGTCTTTTCATGCAAAGCTTTGGATTTGTAAATGTGCCAACTGTAATGGCAAAACCATCATACAGTAGTTGATATGGATTGTATTGATATCTGTTTTATTTCCTATATGTTACGTCAACATTTGCTCAAACTACAAAAGTGATGTGTGTTCAAGAGACAGACCAGTTGTTTATGTAAAAAAATATGCAGTGAGAAAAAACATCGATGCGGCTTTATTAAGATGCCATGTTTCTGTGATGTAAAAAAATTAAATCATGTAAAAAAAATATCCTTTGACACTTTTTTCCATATTTTGTGACCTATAACCTTCACAACTCAATTGAGAAACGACTTTGTTGACGCACCATTTTATTTTGTTACGGAATCAGACCTTTTAGCTAGAACATCTCCTGTGTAAAGCCCTGTTAAAGATAACTCCACAGATTTTCAATCGGAAATAGATTGTTCTACCTTCCTCATATAAAGAATACAGGAGAGGAACAGAACATCTCCTATCTCCTCTACTCTGGGCAGACTCCTTCATTAGTCCTTTCATCAATTCTGCAGGAATATCCAGTTCTTGATAATTTCATTACCATCCCATTTATTTCCACTTCCTGATAGCTGATTTCACTGTGTTGCATGTTTTATCAAATGCCTTGTAAAATGTTTTGTGCATTTCTCCTACCTAATACCTTTTCACAACAAAATCCCTCCAATGTTTTGAATCTTCTCTGGAGACCACTGTTTTTTTTGTGAGAATGGAAACCTAGGAAGAAAAAAAAAGTAACAGCTGTGATTTCCCTCTGAAAGATTTCAGTTTCTTTTTCAAATGAGCTGTAAAAATTGTAGGGCACATTAAAAATTAGGTCTTTCTTTCATACATCACAAAATCATATAACTTTACCAGGGGTGCGTAGACTTGTACCAACTGAATGCTTCTTAAATTTCAAAATCTTTCTCTAAAACCTAGGTTTATCTTTGTTTCATTGCCTGTGATACATATGTCATAAATCAACATTGGCATAACATTAAAATCTACAGGTAAAATAAAGGTTCTAAAATATATTTCAGAACTTCCCTTTTTTTCCCCAAGCATTCTTTACATCTACAATCAGTGACGCAGAAGAATAAGAAAACACATTCCTTCTCTGTTGCTTATGGAATCACTTTAAACACCAACATAAACCTTATGCTTAACATGTAAATTTAAACATCAAACCATTCAAACATATTTCTATTCATCACCCTCGCAATGTAAATCCTGGTTGGCATCTTCAAATGGCACGTGTGCCAGCTGAAAGTAATTGTTAGCTGCAGTAATTTATGCATAAAGTGGCTTTTGTCAGGTGGCCACAAAGCAACTTTGATAAATGTCTCTTAATTTATTGTAACGTGTGTTAAAATCAAAGTGAAACATTTACAGGCTGTGCACTGAGTCGGAGCAGAGGAAGGGCCTCCGTGTAGAAACCGAGTTTTTCCCCAAAGTCAGATCCTTGCCTTTGGAAACTTTGGTTCCCACCTCCTCTCAGACCCTCGGGGTTAATCAGAGGCATAAAGGTTACGATGTACGGCTGGTGACTAACGACGATATGATGTGCACGGAAACGACGTGACAGTTCTCAGCCATTAACCTCAGAGCATTTTCTTTCTTTCTTTTTTTTTTTTTTTTTTTTTTTTTAAGGAAGACAGGTCAGATTTAACACAACACAGGATGAGGTATATTTTTGTCTAAGCACACACTGTTTTCAGCCTTGACACGCTTGTCCTCTAAAAGAGTTATACTGAAGTTTATGTTCCAGGCAAAGTCCAAAACAGGACCTCATAAATTCAGAACGTGATAAAAATTTTTTTTTTTTATAAAAAATCCTGCAAGCTTTCAGCCATGTGTTAAAACCCTACCTATTTCTTTGAAACGTTTGCATTCAAGAAGTAACTTTCAGACAGGCGTCATCTGTGTTGTCACAGGCACAATCAATTTCGCTCCCCCCCTTCATGTGTTGAGCCTGCATGACTTGTTCATGAGCAACTTCTTGAGAAATGCACACCCTCTTGAAAAGAGAGAAAAGCTGGGCTAACACGTCGATTCACTGGCTGACCTGCGACGCGACCTCTTGCCTGTTTGCTGACATTTTCGCAATGGAGGCACTTGAACAAAAAAAAAAAAAAAAAAAAAAGAAATGGGGGAGGGGAGGGAAGAAGACAGGAGTAAGACGCGAGGAGGGGAGAGAAAGGGAGAATGCCTCTTTCTGATGGATGAGGTCTTCTCCTATTACATTTGGAGAGAACACAGCTGTGAAGAACTGTTAAGTACACGCAAACAAGCCGTCTGCTTCAGACAAGCCTGCCGGGCACCCGGCCCCACATCCCACTTGTACAGCTCTGACACATGATCACAGCCAGACAATACATGTGGGAGCCGAGTGCGCTCCGCTAAAAAAGTGAGAAATATTTTCAACTAGAACAAAAAAACAATCCCCTCTCAATACCACTGGGAGCCCTCTTGGTATTAATTCATCTTGTTTCTCTTTGTGTTGTGCCGGTTTGTGTGCTGCTGGGGGAGAGGAAAGACTGAAAGGAGAGAAAGAGGTTTTGGTGGTTTAGTGACAAGGAAATGGGTTAGGAATGGGGAGAAATGTAAAGAACATCTGCTACCGTGACGTTGTCACACTTTGCTTAATGTGTTTTGAATAGGCACGGCTGTCCCAACTTGTGTGGAGGGAAATCTTTCCGATCCTTATGCTGATTAGGGGGATTAATGTGGAATTCTTCTCTTAAGTGATCCTCACCATTACTGTGTGTGTTGCTCTCTTATTTGACTGTGTTAATGGGGGAAATAAAGCACCTTGTGATAGATTCCTTGTTTTTATTATTAATAAAATTTTAAATTGCTCCGTTATAAACAGAAATAGTAATGTGCTGTATATGGATTTAATGTGATTAAGCAAGGCTGTGTATTATTGTGAAGTTTATGGAAAATGACACATGGTTTTCACATGTTTTACATATAAAATAAACTCAAAATCTGGCTTGGATTTATATTTGGTTCCCTTCATTCTGACACCCCTAAATAAAATCCACAGCAACGCTTCACAGATGGAAACACAGTCTGCCTGTGGGTAGTTTCATGTCAGTATAAATGCTGTTGTTCTGTGAAGCCAGAAGTTTGTTAGAGAACCTTAGTGGACAAACAACATCCCGAAGACCAACAACTATGCCAGCCAGCTCAGGGACAAAGATTTGGAGTTTAAAGGGAGGTTTTGTCATGCCTTCAGATCTGTGTGTAGGTTGGTGTGTGTAGATGTTCTTGTCCCACCTCTTCCTTGGAGGGTGTCACTGGCAGGTGAGGCTCCGGAGCTGCAGTGCATCAGCACAAATCAGGAGGAGCCTAAGGAGGAGCAGATCCCCTGAAGCAGATGCCAGATTGCTTTGGATCACAGGGTGGCAATCAGCCCTACCTTCCTTTGCTTTACTTTCAATGTCAGTGACACTTTACCAAACCCAATTTTTCGTCCCTTTTTTGAGGGACAAAAAATTATCCATAGTCAACTATCGATAGTTATGATCAAGTTCCTACATTCCTGTTCTCTACTTCCTATTTCTTTTGGTTTCAGGAGAAGTCATCTAAAGTTTCCTTCTGGGAATCTCCTCATTGCTCACCTGGACGCCCTCCTAATATCAGCTGCATAGACATGTAGGTGACCTCCTGCTCACCTGCATGTCCACGCTCCAGAACTCTCTGCTGCACCAAAGGCCATTTCAGGAAGAATCGTGCAACATCCCCATGTTGAAACATGGGGATGTTGCAAGGGCAGGAGAGCTGATCAGAATTGATAAAAAGACGGAAAGAGCTATATGCAGCACAATGTCTGAAGAAAGCCTTTTAGATGCTACAAAAAACTTGAGAGTAAAGTGTAAGTTCAGCTTCCAGCAGGAGAACAACAAAATAATTATTTACACCATAGCATAACATTGTGTCGGATGACCCAGTCAATGTCCAGAAACCAAATCCAATAAGAAATCTGTGGAAAGACGTAAGTGAGTCTGAGCTATTTTGCAAAGAATAATGGACAACAATATAATATATTTATATATTCATATTTATATATTATATACTATATATATTTTTTGCTTGTCAATCAAATAATTTCTCAGTAAAGTACACTGAAGTTCGAAGATTTAATGTGACTGTATGTAAAGCAGTTCATTGGGTATGAATACTGTTTCAAGGCACTGTATGGGAAGAAGTAAAGAATAACGCGGTAATTGTATGTATGCTAAGGAATAATAGTGATTAAAGTACAGCAGTAAAACAAACTATTATATTTTCAATGAATTCATGCGTGTCTCTGCTTTGCCACATGCCCTCCAGATGAGCTATTGCTGCATTTATATACTCTACCAAAGTTTGCGTCCAATAAGTAGCATCTCTATTGGATACATGTGACCGTCATTTCTACTGTGACTAAAGAAGGGGCCACATTAGTCAATCTGATCCTCTCTGAAGAACTTGAAGTGACGTGATCTTGATAACTGTGGCAAACCACTAATAAGCTGACAAAGTTTCTTAAACTTTTGCACACGTTCAGCCAAAAGATACTCTAAAGCGGTTTGGGTCAGCGGCCCATTGTACTGCTGCAAACATGTGGCACTGTGCTCGGCTGAGTCATGCTTGTGATTCAAAGGATAATGGAGGTGGTTTGCTGACAGATGGATGTTGTGGTGAAATCTAAATCCCTAAGACAAACCCCGTGCTCTGTCAGATTCTCTGGTAATAATCTCTAAGTGTCTGTGAGTAAAACTCAAAACAGTTTGGGTAATGGGATTGTGGCTTTTATGCCTGTGCATTAGAAGTAGTGCTGAGGCAACGTTCATCACAGCAGTGACACAGCTGGTTTTGTTTCGGGCCTCTCCCCCGAAGTCCCTCTGTAGTGTGAAATTCTAAAGATCTCTGTCACATGAGCAGCCACTGTTAGCAGCACAGCTACTGTTAAAAATGTGCAACAAAAACTGTTGTTCAAATAGGTGTAAGAGGAGGGTGGTCCAGAGATCTTTGAATAGGTGAAGTGGCCAGGTAATGAAAAGGGGGGGAAATTTGTTTATTAGAAAAAAGGGGCTTTATTATTTTAGCCCAAGAATTATAATTACAAAAATGTATGCAGATGTTATAAATAAGTCAGTGAAACAAAGCTGAACTTAAGAAAAACAAGTTAAATTGGAAATAAATAAGTAAACCTAATGTACAACCAAAACATAACTGGCCTTGCAGGAATTATACAGAAGTGTTCCGACAATGTGCCCAAAGAAAGGGAACCCAACACAACGCAACTACAAACACCCAAGGAAAGAACGCAGTTCAGTTAAGTTTATTAATAAACTAAGGATTATTATGAAAACTCAAAAATACTCAACTTCAAATACTTATCTTTAAATAATTACATGTGTATTTAACTGTTCTCAGCCTTGGCTATCATATGTTGTTTTAGCCAAGCTCTCAGGGACCGTAGAAGTTGTGGAACCGTCAGCACAGCTAAAAATGAAATGTGCTCGCTTACAAATAAAACCAATGCATTCAAAACACATAACAAGCATTTACTGCAAAATAAATACATTTGTGTGTAGATCTGTGCTTGGTTCATTCAAACTATAGTAAAATAAAGTTTAGACGATCACTGAGTTCAGTGTAGTGTGGTAACGGATGTGGCCATCACTGGCAATATTTAGAAAAAAAATACGATGGTATAATTTACAACAGCATTTTATGAATAAAAACGACTTCAAACAAAATTAATGGAGATCAAGATGCATTCTGTTAAATAATGTATATTCCGCACCTTGCCGGTATTAACGTCTGAGCTCTGGAAACCGTAATTTCTGTAAGAATTAAAAAAATTAATAATCTTATAAAATGTTTAAACATGCACACTTTATCTCTTGTGCTTTCAATATCAAATATTGAAATATCAAGGTGTCTGATATGTTTTTATTGGAAGAAAAAGCCATTGCCATATTAAGTTATAGCCCTTTTACTCACATGGTGTCAGATGTGTATGTACGTGTGGGAGTGATCGGAATAATTCCTAATCAGTCCCGGCTAATAACCCAGAAAAAAAGATGACGAGATGGAGAAGGAGGAGTTTTCCTCTGATATAGAGAGCAAAGCATTTGCCATCATTGTGAGGTCAGAGAAGACCTAAAAACGGAATGGATTTCTTTACGTCATTAACCGCTGACAATGTAAATGTGCAATAATAAAATAGAAGCTACTATGTACTACACACAGCCTGAAATGTATTATATTGTTTTTTTTTTGTGGTTTATTGTCTTCATTCATTATTTTTGACAACTTTATGTCTGCAGTGAAACATCTTTATGTCTACATTACTCCGCCAGTGGATCTGAAGGGGCCATCCAGGAGCATGCCTTGGCTGATGCGTCACTGGAAATTGTGTTTAATCCACATCTCACTAAAAGCACCAATTTACTTGCTGGGGGAACAGACTGTGGGCAATCTGTGTGTCGAGGACGAGTGGGGGCTCAGTTTATGGTAGTTGTGAAAAGGTTTGGAATCACTCCCCTTCATGAATGGCAGCAGAGGTGCCATAACTATGGGACATGAGAATGACTGAGAATCACAATGTTTCACCAACAATTGCTGCAGGGATTTATTTATTTTTTTTTTTTTTTTTTACATTTTAATGAAAGAAAAAAAAACATTCAAGCTCAATGGAGCATGGTTTGAGAAAAAAATTAAAATAAAAACATTAAAAAGCTTCTCTTTTGGAAATTCTTTAGACATCAGGTGATAAAGTGGCAGCCCCTTCTCTATGTGTATCTGTTGTAAACACCTGCAGCAACTTCTGGACCTGGATTTTTTCAGTTCAGTTAAATGTAAAAAATAAAAAATAAAACTAAAGAAACAAGAAAGACAAAAAACTATATTTAATGTGCACGTCATGGTGGACTTGGACAGAGTCTGAGCCCTCTCTAATGCATGTGGCCCTGCAACGTTTGGACAAGCCACTGTCAACAGCTTCATGTCCAGGTCGCAGGATGCACTATTGTTGAGTATCTCAATTTATCACAGGACCTGGGTTAAAGACCAACCCCACTTCCTGTATCCCAGCACTTCATACTCAGCTGAGCTGTTGTGCAGGACTATCACAAACAAAGGCAACCTTTGCACAGAATAGACGGGGTCTTGCAAAAAGAAAATAAACACACAGATGAAGAACTTGTAGGGGTGAGGGGGTTTAGGGGGGGGACAGCTACTGCAGGAAATATATTTATATCAATAGCTCCTGCTGTTATTTTTCCACTCCGCTGAGTGCTAACAGTAGCTACGTGCGGCTGAGGTTGCCGCCTGAGGGGATAGGGTGTTGAAGGAAATCCAGGTGAAGCATCACCCCTGCTCTCATGGCGTCACACTGCTGGTTGCCTGCTGATATGACATGAAGTACAGCCCACTTGGCACCGTTTTGTGTAGCTACACAGACTACTGAGAAGTTTTTAGGTTATCCATGGATCTATAAAAGGTGGTGCTTACGACTTGGCACAAAAATTATTGTTTTAAGTGATTTTGCGTCACACTGGGCGTCAAATCTTCCCACTAGACAGCTGCTGCTCCTTATGGGGGGACGGGATGGGGGTGGGGGGTACAGTGTCTTTTAACAGTGTTCACTCCCTGTGGCTTTTTACTTACTTTTGTTACATTCCAATGTGTAATGTAAATGTTTTTAAATCCTATTTTATGTGATGGATCTGCACATAACAGTCTACATTGGTGAAGTGAAATAAGAAAATAAAACATTAAAGGAAGAATAGAAAAATAAAATAAGAGCCACTAAAAAGCTCTGCCGCAAAGCTCACATAATTACTTTATCAAAGGAAAATCGCTTGTGAACAATCTAAGTGTGACATGATCTGTCAGTATAAACCACCTTTTCTGAAACTCCCCAGAGGCTGCAACACCACTAAGCAAGACATTATCACACCATGAAGACCAAGGAGCTCTCCAAACAAGTCAGGGACAAAGTTGTTAAGAAGTACAAGTCAGGGTGGGGTTTACAAAAAACATTTCCAAGTCTTTGGTGTTCCCAGGAGCACCATCACATTCCTCATCTTCAAATGGAAAGCACATTATATCACAAACCTGCCACAAGAGGGGTGCCTACCAAAATTCATACACAGGGTGAAGAGGCCATTAATCAGAGAGGCAGCACAGAGACCATAGGTAGCCCTGAAGGAGTTGCAGAGCTCCACAGTATAGACTAGAGAGAGACTAGTAGAGACTAGAGTATTTGTCCACAAAAAGCCATATGGTCCACAGAGACAGCCTTTATGGAGGACAGGCTAGGAAACCCCATTACTTACTTTTAAAGATGGCATTTTTTTATTTGACCAAAAGCCATTTCAGCAACTTCCCAAATGTTTACTCTGTGTCTGGCACAAATCCTACATATTCCCTCGCAACAAGGACACCATCCCCACAGTGAAACATGGTGGTGGCAGCATCATGCTGTGGGAAAGTTTTTTTTCAGCAGCACAGACTGGGAAACTTTTCCAAGTAAAGGGAGATATGGATGGTGCTAAATTCAGGGATATTCTTGAGCAAAAGCTATGTCAGTGCTTGGGATTTGAGACTTGGATAGACGTTCACCTTCCAGCAGGACAATGACCCAAAGCATAGTACTAAAGCAACACTTGATTGGTTTAAGGGTGACATTTTAAATGTGTTAGAGAATAGCATAGTTAAAACCAATGAGAATCTGTGTTTCAACTTGAAGATCACTATTCACAAGTGAAACTCATTCAACATGAATGGAGTGGAAGCAGTTTTGCCTTGAGGAGTTTGTAAAAAATCCGGGTGGCAAGATGGAACAAGCTCATAGAGACTTATAAAAAACCACTTGCATCTGTGAATGCTGCTGTAAGAAAGTTGCAAGAATGCTCTATAAATGAAATGGTGAAAACTCTCAAATAGTGAATTTTAATTCCAGGTTGTGAGGTAAGAAAACATGAAAAATGCAGAGGGTGTTAGAACTTTTGCAAGGCACTGCATTTACCACAGCTAAATTAAACCTTTACTTACAAAAACATGATCAAATCAACAAATGTAAAAATCTCACAAAACCTCATGTGATTTAAGATTTTAATTGGTTATTCTAAAGAATTAGAAGTTTATAATAAAGCCTTAAATTTACTGTATAGTGCACATGAAAACCGCAGATTTAACCCCTTATGTACATTAACTACTTTATTCAGGAATCCTTAAAAAGGTTCTTTATTGGACTATATGTCTTGTCAAAATGACCTCACTTATTATGCAGGTGGAGAGCCTCCAAAATATGAATGTTTTAATGACTCCATCAGTTCTAATGGTCAAAAGATTTCTGTCTGCATGCCTGTCAGTATATGTCAAAGTGTTTCTTATTTAAATTTTTCATGACTCAATAATTCACGTATGGTCATCATTTTAAATATTGATTAAAATGTTAAACCTTAAATGCCAACCTCTTTTTGGCTCCATGTAATGATTACTTGTTTAACAAAAAGTGTGATGTGGAAATTCTTCGCTTGGATAATTGATAAGGGAAATGCTGCAAGTGAGCAGAAGTAGCATGTTGACTGCTTAAACCACCAGAGTTGAACAGGGTGACCACAGCGTTTAGTTCACTGAGCTATATAATACACTGGAGCGCTGATTTTGCCGAAAAACTGAAGTCACTGGCCGCCATCTTGCTACTCCCTACTCTCACAGAATCCCATAGGATTTGCTTGCAACAACAAGCAGTTTTCTGGCTGAGTGAAAACGTTTCACAGGTAATACAGTCAGTGGATGTTCTAACACTATCAACTACTAGGAAATTAGGTGCTGAAATTTTTTTACATGTTATTCATATTAAATATATATATACATATGTATATATAAGTATGTGTATATGTATATATGTAGGCTATATATATGTATACACATATGTAAATATATGTTTTTGTATATTGTTATTTATATATTTATAAATGTTAAACATATATATTTAAATTAATAAAATGCAAAATATTTCAGCACATGACTTTCTCAGTACTTGATATTTTTAGAACATAACATAAAAGTATATGGCCTTTGATATTTTAAAAGTCTTAAGCTCCCCCTGAACATGAGAAAATCTTCGTTATTCGATGCTGTAGCGCACATATTCCCTAGTTACTGGGGGGAAATAGGGAGTACCAATATGGCGGCCGGTGGCTTCAAAGCGACTCGTTCAAACAGACGGTGATTAGCACTCCAGTGTATTATATAGCTCAGTGGTTTAGTTCGACAGATCGACAGAGGCCTTTCCACTTCTCCAACTTAAAGTGTAACTCACCCCCATACAACAGCCTTATTCCACCCACATCTAACGTTGGAAAATGTGCCAAAAGGAGGCGGTGCCTGATGGACCAGGAAACATGTGGGGATTATGTCTGGGTGTGGTCTGGGCTATGATTGAACAAGGTAAGTAAATGTCAAATAAACTAGCCTAATGATAAGCTAATAAATCACTAACCTGACAATAAATAAATAATAATAATAATAAAAAGACAAAGTCGCATTTATGTATATCCCACAGTGGCAGAGCAACAGATTTTTCTGGGTGACATTATGACCTATTGCCCCTGCAACCCAATCTCGAATGAGTGGAAGACAATTTTTGGATGGGAAAAAACAGTGATAAAATAGTATAATCTTCAGAGAGGTGGTTGATTTTTTTTTTTTGGGGGGGGGGCACTCTGAGTCTAAAGAATGTGGATAACAAATGCAATGTAGTATCTTTTTTTTAATTGGCTGACCAGAAACATCTCTCTCTTTACCCCGGTTCAGCTTCTGGTTGATTAATCAGACTGTTGAAACGCTGTCGACAGAACTGATTCTGGGTTCCGTAATATCTATATGTCAAAGTTTGTTGTACATTAATGATCTTTTATGAAATAGAAATTCGGAAAGATTTGAAATAATCCTCTATTAGTCATGACTTTAAGTATTAATTACTGTAAACCCTATACATCAATGACGTCTTTTATTTAGTTGAAGTTTAACATGTTCACATCTAAAGTGAAGAAACACTTAGACATTTAATTACCCGGTCCAGAACTGGCAGCCTACCAGTCTAACCTTCCAGCCAAAATAACAGCTGTATGTCCAGAGACATCCCTGTCAGATCTGCAGAGACACAGGAGAGTGAAACTATATAAGCAAACAGTCCCGTTGTTCTGTGGCCAACACAAAAGCCCATGTTTGGACCACACTAAAGTGTTGAAATGGTTCTTTAGTAACGGTTCTAAAGCTAAAAGCTAAAAGATTTCTGAATGGAAAGTTAAAAAAAAAGTCCTCCTGTAGATTAATTATGGGGCTGAAAGGTCGTGAGACTGATTTCTTTCTTAATCTTCAAATAAACTTAATAGAAAGATTATATTTATGTTATGGGATGTTTGCAATTTGTAATAAACGTCTTTTTTGTATTTCCCAAAGATCTGTTTTTACGCTCAGAAAAAACAACAACTTTGATTTCCTTTCACATGTCATTAGCCATTGTGTTTTCCCCTGTTAGAGAGCTCCGGGCGAATTTTACTCCATTTCTCGTTCTGTATCTCTGTCCATGCGCGATGATGTGTTTAGCTGAGGCTGGTGCTGCTGTGACATACTTCTATTTAGTATCATTATAGTTTTGATTTCATGTGACAACATTTTTCCCCTCTCCCTTCAGTCACTTGAAAGAAAACAACAGTGCCCTCTCACTTGTTCTCCAGATATTAATTTGCCATAATTTAATTTGGAAAACATCTCCAGCAAGTTTTCCTGGCACAACCTTTGAAGTGACAATATGAAATAATAAACCGTATTAAATATAAATCACAGGGACGATGTCAGCGTAGCTGTGATTCGGATTTGATTTTAGGGGGAGAACACATGTGATTGCTCTCTTTTCCATTTCTCCCCCACCCTCTATCCCACTATTTCACCTTTAATTGAATGCGCTTCTGTTGTTGTTGCCAACCAGCCCCTCCACCCCCACCTACTTCCTCAAGCACGTAATGCATGCAGTAAATAATTCAAATGAAATTAATTTTACAGCACCTTGTTTCCACTAAGCATGCCAACATCTGTTGTCAAGTCACAAGTTTACATTGTTGGTCATTACTTTCCACAATGAGCAAAATGTTTTATTAAAGCCCCGTGGGAGTCCCTCTTGGATCAGGCAGAGACGACAGGGCTACTGACTGAACCCTCCCTGAACTCTGACAATCAAAGATTGGTTGTAGCTCTTTTGGGCCTTGATTACTGTCTCAGCTCCACCAAACAGCCTGGGACTTAATGTGATTAAGGTACTTGACAACCTCGGTCCTTCAGGAAAATCGCTGATCACAATGAAACAGCTTGGACTTTTGAAGTGACGTAGTGCTTTTGTTCCGTTCAAGTGAGTGGATCTCGCTTTGCTGTTTCAAGAGAGTCTGTTACATTGTGGCTGTACAACGAGGCCTTTGAGTCTGTTTATTTTAATTATCATATTATAAAGGACAACAAAAGAAAAACATGGCGATAATACTGACATTGATGTGTCAAACTGTTTTGTGTTGAGCAGATGTGGACACATTTCTTGGCATCCCAGGTAAATATATGCATAAAGCCTGGAAATAAAGAAAAAAAATCTCCCAAGTTTCATGTGTGGAATGAATACATTTTTTAAGAAATGTTAGTTTTTAGCAAAATCACTGATTACACAATAACTGGTACTCCTGATTACAGTACTTTAGCCCAAAGGACTTAACTTCTCTATAACACTGCACAAGGTTGGAACATACAGAACGGGATATCTGATCATTCCTTTGACAATCGTTTTAGATTGTTCAGAGTGCTGGGCTCTTAATTATGCTGTTCTCTTTATCTCATCCCATACGTTTCCTATAGGTCTTGGACTAACATGGCCATGGAAGAAGTTTATTTCATGTCACATCAACCATTATCAACCATTTTGTAAGTGTTGACAGTCTGCTGGTATGTCAAAGGTTTCATGACTCTAACAGGCGTCCCACAGCCTTTGGAAGGGAAACAGGTCAATAACATTACATTAACACCACTATGCTGTGGAGCTTATCCACATGGGTATACTTTGTTTCCCCTCAAACCCAATGTTTGTTGTAGACATGCTCAATTTTAGTCCAAGCATACATTTCCATCCAAATTTAGTAAACTTATTCTTTAACCTAAAAATCAAATGGTTTCTGAATGAAATTTTAACAGTAAAAATATCCAAATGTATAGGGATTAATTCAATCTTTTTTGTAAACTTCTTTAGGTAAGTACCAGTAAATTAGTATATCTTTAGGTTTTCTGTAACAACATATCCTTCATATAATTGCAAAGAAACAATCCTTTTGTAAAATTAAAACTCATCTCATAATAAAAAGCTTATAATGGAAACTATATATTTTTTCAGTCTTACACGCTCTGAAACAGTTGGCAATCGTGATTGTGTTCTATTAAATAAACTCACTAATAATGATATTTGGCATGCTCCCTTTCTGGTAGTCTTTTCTGCTCCAGCATGGGATCAAGTGGGTTTTGAAAATCTGCTGTAAAGTTCTGACACCTACAGCATTTTCTTGGTTTATTTCTTAATGGTTATATGCCTTGGAACATCCGAAAAAAAAATCTTTTGTAAATATGCATCATGTATCTGTTAAAGGATATTTGCAAAGGGAGCTGTTCACCGGGAACGTTAGCTTGCTTGCTGTCCGTTTTAGTTATGACTTCTGGATAATGTAGAATCCAATTTAGGGTTAGGGTTATTAACACTTAAATAGAGAAGTGTCTTACTTTTTAAGTTGAGTGATTTGTTGGAATGGTTTAATTATTAATGACTAGTGCTATAGTTGTATGTGGTGCTGCGCTCTGGTCTCTCCCACATAGCTGCTGGTTGAGCTGTGTTTGAGCAGGTCTCATCACACAAACAGACAGGTCCAATCAACACTGACGGCACAATGTGTCATTTAATGTTCTTATACTGAGGACCATCAGAGCAAGTAGTACACGGACACCTAGAACGGTGGAACCCCTAGATTTGTTGAATTTGGATCCAGGTTGACATTCAAATTTGGGTCTGGACTTTGATATTTAAAACAGTAGAATTCAAAGAGGGCGGATTTTATATTTTACCACGACTATAACATTTAAATAATGCTTCATTCTAGTATCACTGCCATCGCAAACAAAATACATGTTCACCAATGTATTGTCAGATCTAAACAAGAAAATTTCAGCTCATTGCCAAATGAGACAATGTAAGTTTTTGCTTAAGAAAAAATGTAATTGTTCATGTTTTTACTGTATTGCTTAATGTATTGCCTAACATTTGATATTATGCAAAGATTGCATTTCTGAACATGTTCAGAGAACCTAACCTGCAATAACACAACTCAAGAACGATTGGTGTTCCCATTCCAGTGTGAACAGGGTTGAACCGCACATCTTCATTTGTGGTAGACACAGTTGAGGAAGTAGGCTGTTTGTTTGGACTGGTCTACATTTAAACAGCTTGCGCTCACAGCCCTTCAAAGAAAGGCACATTGTGTATTCATCAGTTTTGCTACTCATGGGGAGAGAAAAAATAAGCAGACAGCTATACATAAATCATTAAGGCACAATGAAAAGCAAATAGAAAGTATACAGAGATCTGTACACAGGCAGTCATCAGCTGTGGGATGAGTTGTGAATGTGGTCTGAAAACCTCAAAACCAACGTTTCTGTAGTGGTTAGATGGTGGCAGTTGGAAAAAAAAAGGGGGAATCTAAACACCAAATTCTCTACAGGCTGCGGCTTTAACGGAGCAGAAGACCAAGGGTAAAGACAGGCTGTGGGTGTTTTTTTGGTAGCACCTTTACACTGAAGACTTGGCTGTAAAACGTGAAGGGACCAAAGACACACCCCTGGGGAGCTCTGAAGTGGTTCTCACCACCAAGGGGCCTTGACAGCCCGGCTGTTTCTGTGCTCTGTCAGTCCCCAAGCAGGGGACAGAGAATCGTCCACGCTCTGGGCCTTTGCCAGTAACAGATGTGCTTAGTCAAATGACTAATTGAAAACCTAAAAGAAAATCAGCAGCTTGGCTATTTGGCCTGCAAAATAACAGGCCTGTGCTGATAAAGAGAGCATCAGAAAACACACGCACACACACACCCCTCTCATCATGAGCGCCATTAACAATCATGAGCAAAGATGAAAACAGCGTTTGGTTTATTCGGCAAATGAAAGCACATAACTAGATGAAGTCCCTGGAGTCCATTTCGAATTTTAATAATACATCAAGCCTAGCTGCAGCAAATGCTGCTACGTCGAAAGTCAAAGCATACTAAACTACTTACAGCTCAAGCATCGGGAGACAACTCCCAGAGCTAAGAATTTAGCAAATGCATAAAGGTACACAACATGATCGCTATTAACTAAATTAAAAGAGCCATTACCAGAGTTGTGTGCGCAATCACTTGCCAGTTAAGGACTACAACCCAAAATTTTCCATTTCAGAAAGAAAATCTGCATGTTTGTTTCTTCTCCACCTCATCTCTTTTCTAATCTCCGTCGTGAAAAGCATGCAGCCTGAGCTCGCCCTAAATTATGTGCATGAATAATGAAATAAGTTCTAATTAAAAACTGTTGTTAAATATGCAAAAATTTAATGATAATGAGATTGCACAATACCTTAGAGTAAAGCATAATATAAATTACTTAGAAGTGCAAGTTGGCTTGACCCAAACATTGCCTTTTGAAGGCTACTTCAAATATTTAGTTAATGGCAGGAGCGGTGCGTGTTGACAGATGCCATAACTCTGCGTGTCTCCTATTGTTTGTCTACATATATGCACACATATGTCGGTGGTGTATGTGCTATCCCTATGCATGTGTGCGTATAGGTTAACATATGTGATGAGTATTAGAGAGAAATTAAATATGTATGCAAATGCATCATCTCCCTGATTGACTGATTCTACCAGGGGGATGTCAGAGTTAAAGCAACTTACGGGGAAAAAAGACAGAGCACAGTAAGTGATCTTCTGAATTTATATCTCAGTAGTCAAGTGGACATCTTGAGGGGAAAAAAAGACAAGAATAAGATTGGTGTAACCAAGAGCAAGCAATTATTCACCACTACTACTTATTATGATAAGACAATGGCAAGTCACTTTAAATGATACACCAAATTGTTGAGGAGAATTATTTCTAAGTGCTTGTTTTTTTTTTTTGTCATATTTATTCAGTACGACAGCCAAGAAAATAGATCAACCCTCTGCTCAAAAACTAAATAAATAAATTGATAAATTAATAAAAAAAAATCTGCCTTGTTGTGTTTGCTTCACATCATCAGTCACAGCATTTCAGCTGTCCCCTGAATAAGTTGTCCTCGTTGCTATATGGTAATTCCTTCCTGTTTTTTGTTTAAGCCAGTCAAATAAATATAGAATTCCTCAACACATATTTACATCAAGTTTTTTTTTTTTTTTTTTTTTTTTAGAGGTGTGTTCGGAAAGCAAAGCAAATGACAGTTGGCAGATTTCAACAGACAAGAGCAGATCTATGAAGGAGAAAGCAGAACGCCAAAAAGAGCAGGTTTTATGCTGGATCAATGTTATTTCGGAGCTGCAGTCATGTTCAATCTGTTGTTTCCTCACAGGAAATTCTCATTTCCCTTTCAAGCAAAAGATAAGCCAACACATTTTATCTGATGTACTTGTGAACAAGCGCGGGCATTGCGGACCCTGATATGCTGAAGAGGTTAACACACACAACACCCATCATAGCACCCTTTCCTCCATACATGTTCTACACTTGCTTGCTTAGCTGGGTCCCAGGAGCCTGTGCCTATCTTCAGCGGAGATTTGAAACAGGTTACATCTCAGACGGGTCTCCAGTCCATCACAGGGCATGTCTTGTACTTAGTCACACTTGCGGACATGCTGGAATCATCAATTAACCTTACATGTATAATTTCTGTTCTGTGGGAGGTAGTGAGGGGGAAACCCACGCATGAACGGGAAGAACATGCAGACTTCACAAATGAAAGCCTCTGGCCAAGATTCAAAGCTTGGTCTTTGTTGCTACAAGGCTAAAGTGCTAACAGGGGCACCACCATGCAGCTCTTTATAGTCAAAAGTTTGTTATATTAAGATGCATCGCCAAATCATGTGTATGGAGATGAGAGTTGCGAGTCAATTGATGGGAATCATATTCCTTAGCTTTATAAATTTACTTGACACATGCAGAATAAAGCCTGTGTTTAATATTCAGCTAAATAAAGCTTCACTCTGATTGAAAGGTTTGCACTGCACATTGTCAAACATGATTGCCCCATTCTGGGCCAGCCAGCACGGGGAACGATGTGCATATTTCACTCCCAGTCAATAGGCCTCCGCTGTGTTTATTAAAATTTTAACAGGACTCTGGGCTTCGCAGATTCATCAGCTATTCAAGCTACTGAACAAATCAGCTGTCAGCCCTCCTTGCATGTTTGTGCCGCCCCCAATGTCCCTGACCTTCCTGGCATGCGGAGCACACTGCTGCTTTAGATGACTTTCCTCCAAGTCTTTATGGCCAAATAAATTGCAGCATGTGAGTCTAACCGCCACACATCATGATCCGGATCGCTTTTATGTTTAAACCGTAAACAAATACTTCATTACGAGGATGGGTATAAATCAGGTGACATTATGAGAGAAGCTAGCACACGGAGTAAAACAGTAATTTCCCTATATGTGGACTTGTATAGTGTGTAAGCGTGCACAGGCAAATTTAGTTTAGGAGGAAATGCCTATAATAGCATTTTTGTTCGCCGAAAACTAGTTCAAAGGAGGTAAAATTATGGGGTTTCTAATATAATCAAATCAGCATGGAAACTGAGAAATGTGACACACGGATGCTAGAATTAAAGTACATTTCCCCCTTTGTGCCTTAAAGGCCATATATCATCATTTTACAACCTTTCAGGTTGAATTTGGGTTTGGCTTGTTGCTCACTATAAGTACTTTAACTTCCTTGCTTATCCATATGAGAAATATGTAAAAAAAAAAAAAAAAATAGCATGACCCAAAAAATGATGACGTTGGCTTTGGAAAGCCAAACTTGGGTATTGATGCATAACACAGACTTGGTAACATATGTCTTACTTATTGGATGGAAAAAAAAAAATGTAAATCTACAGTGTTGTTAAAAATGTAAAATATGCAGGCTGTGCATTCACTACAAGATGCTTTCTTCATGCGACCAAAGTTTGTTTTCCTGAAAAGAGAAACCTCCAGCACCTCTGTGACTGGGTAGCTTAACTGAGATGACGGAGCAGTGACAAACTTTCTGAGACCAAATAGTAACAAAGATTTGTTGTTTCTATTTATGAAAAAAATCTAATAAAGTCCTAAAATTTCCAGCACTAACATTAAATTCTTATCTTCTTCTTCTTTAGGCTTTTCCCTTTCAGGGGTCGCCACAGTGAGCCATCTGTCTCCATCCTGCCCTTTCTTCTGCATCTTCTTCTCTCACAGCAACTACCTTCATGTCCTCTTTCACTCCATCCATAAATCTCATCTTTGGGCATCCTTTAGGCCTCCAAGAGGCAGTACCACTCTCAGTATCCTTCTACCCATATTCCTCCACTGTGTATGTCCAAACCACATCATTCTGGTTTTCCTGTCTTTATCTGCAAAACATCTAATATGAGCTGTCCTTCTTAGACTTAGACTTAGACTAAGACGAAACGAATGATGTACATTCCTGATATCCATTTATCCTATCCATCCTCGTCACTGCCAAAGAGAACCTCACCATCTTCATCTCTGCTTCCTCCAGCTCCGCCTCCTGTCTCTTCCTCAGCGCCTGTGTCTCTAAACCAGACAACATTGCTGATCTCACCAGCGTCTCGTAAACCTTTCCTTTCATTCTCGCTGATACTCTGTTATCACACAACACACCTTACATTTTGAACTGGTAGCCTTGAAAAGTCCCCATCTTACGCATGATTTTCATGTGGCAATCCCAGCTTGCCTGCAACCACGGCAGCAAGTAACCACGATTCATAACACTAAAGTTCTTACAGTCAGCGGATAGACATTGCAATTTGTCTTCTGATTCTGATCATCATTCCTTCTTTGATGCGCATGGGCAACAGTCCTGCCATTTCTCCAAAATGCGTCAACAAATGTTACCCTCACAACGCTGTGGTTTGATTGTGAAAGTCTCACTTTTTCCTCCACATGAATCCATGTTTACATCCTGATGGTTTTACTGGATACAGTCTGTCACAGCACTCAAAGTTGTCTACAAACATGTTGTTTGACCCTGAAAGGTCTCTGTGGTGGAGGAGAGGGAGGTGAAATATTTAGATGGCTGTTGCTATAAAATGGTCAAACTTGTTTTCTGGCTCAGATACTGAGAAAGATGGAAATGTGGTTGTGGAAAATTAACCCTGAAAAACAATGCAGGGGGAGTGAATGTTTGCAGACAGCAGTTCTCGATTCATTTTATGAAATGATGCTGATGTATCAGCAGATGATTTGCACATCTTACGTAAAAAACAGTTAAATCATTTATTTTCTTAGCTGGAAATCTTTATGATCACCACCAACTAAAAAAGTCTGACTGCTGATTCCCTACTTGATTAAATCAGCCATAGCATGAATTGTTTCACTTTCTTCAGATTTGGGTCGTTCCTTCTCTTAAAGCCAAAATTCGACAGGTTTTCTAACCCTATGTTTCTAAAGGAGAGCATATTAGTGTGTGAAGAGAAATCTGTTCCTGATGCCATCATGGGAGTTAACTTCCATGGGGCTAATACCAATACAATATACTATAGAAGGAGGCGGACATCCAGGTTTTAGGACATGACTCAGATGTTTCTTTTTGTGTAACAGGAAAATACACTTTAAGATTGGATATCGGTCAAAAAAAGTGGCGAAGTTGGTTGGGTTTTATCTATGTTTTAAACTTTTTAAGATTTGTAGACTTTCTGCTTATAAAATGGTACAATGTTTCCCCCTTCTGAGCACTTTGTATGCATTAATTGTTTGTGCAATATCTAGATTCCATGATTTCTTTAGAGCGTAGCTTTCTCTAGTTATATATATATATATATATATATATATATATATATATATATATATATATATATATATATATATATATTATTGTACTCGTACGGTTGTTCAGGTGTCTTGCTGTGGCTCATCAAGCGAGATAAACACACCACTGATGTGATAACTTGACACAACAATATAGTGACGTCAAGCAGGCAGATCCAGAGTCAACTCCGAGTCTAGAGGCGCCTTTGATGCCAAGAATCCAAGGCTATGTGGAAAACAAAGGGCTCTCTGTAAGGTAGGATGAAATGCTTGCATGTGTATTCATATATGCTCTGTGCAGAGGTAGACTTTGTGAGGGGAAGACAAAGTGAAAAAAAAGGGGTATCTGTGTGTGACTGAGAGAAAGCGAGTGAAATTGGATTTGTGTGTGCACGCACAAAACTCATTTTACTCCAGTCTCAACTTACATCTTTCATTCTGCGGATGAAGTGAGTGAGAAAGTGGCAGTTCTTTGGCAAATAAAATCGGGTTCATGCAAAGCCAGTATTAATTTGGCTTTTCCGTTGGAATGAAATGTTTTTGTTTTGGGAGGAAATTGCCCTGAGCAGTAATGAATTTCCCCCCTCCGTGCTATGTGGCACCACAATTTAGCAGAGCGATAGATCACATAGGCGGACGATTTGAGCATGCATATATTCTAATAGAAAGCTGATAAATATTAAATGTGCACCATTTAAAACAGGCTTATTTTCCCAGCTTTTATTGCAGAGAGAGCACATTTTTTTTATAATGGCTGCTGGCAATAGAAGACAGCCAGAGGAGGAAAAAAAAAACACACAGCTGGTATTATTGGGGCCAATATATTTTTTATCCAAATGAGCCTGTTAGCAAACAACATATCAGAGAGGCACTCAGCATTTAGCTTTGCAAAGCTCAGAGCTCTGGCATATGACAATAGCCGCCGCTGGGTTTCAAAGCATCGATCACCCATCATCACAAACCTGTGGTGTTTTTTGCCGTCTTTCTTTTGGTGATGAAATGTTTACACGGCCACTCCATTGTTTTTGTTGTGATCAGTTCTTCCTTTTGTAGGAGGCTACAGACAGAATGTGCCACTGCTTCTCTGCTGAAACAGATCTCAGTTGTCTGAGTGAGGAAAACAGGCTATTTTTTTTTTTCTTCTTCAAAACCTGTCAATCTAGTCTTTATTTTGTAGTTGTTTTTTGTTGCCGTTCAAAATTAGTTTTGGATCCAAGGATGTGTTATAATGTGTCGCCATTCTTACTTTCATGTGATCTCGATAGTTAAACAGAGCTACGAATCAACTTTCTGGGTGAGCAGCCCAAAAGCAGCCCAGTAATCAAAGTGGCTCCAGTACCTTTTAATCACTATTGCATCGTTTGGATTCATGTCACAGATGGATCTGGAACATAGCGTTGTACTGAAAGACTGCGTTACAACAAAGGGAAATGCCGGCGCTGCCATGCACTTAATTTTTACCACACAGTTGCAGTACCTTGCACAAGTAACAATACCCACATTTTCAATATTACGGGAAGTTTATGTCACAGACAAACACCGCATAGCACAAACTTCCAAAATGACAAGATTAAACAATGTTTCTCTAATACGGAAATATGACTTAGACTTAGACTTAGGCAACTTTATTGTCATTTTGTATGCACAAAGTGCGTACAGAACGAAATTTCGTTGGCATACAGCTTGAAAAAAATCACAGCTAATTGCAGCAAGTTTCAGGACAAAGATGCAACAGCGATTATGTAAACAATTGAAATGGCTTCAGCAGTACTAGCAGGTATTATGAAAGGTAAACATTTGTATTCAGTCCAATATCATCAAAACTTTGACCTACAACTTGGATTATATTCGTAGCTGCAAGTCTTTTGGGGTATATCTACCAGTTTTACGTATCTATTGATTAATATTATTGCCAATTTCTTTATATAAAGTAGCACAGGCTTGGTCAGATTACATGGAGAAAATTTGTGAACATTTGGACAGTTCTAACATATATAAAAATTTTGCCTAGTTCTAATTTATATTGTTGCAAAATGTATGCTTAATGCCATCCTCCCATCAATGTGCTTCCCTGTCGCTGCTGAAGAAACCCTTTCCCTACAGCATTATACTGCCACGGCTGTTTTTTTAACAAACGTCTACCCCCACCAGATAAAGGTTTTATCAATACTGAGATTAAATTATATAAAGGTGGACTTATTTAGTAATAAGTAACTTCTTAGGGCAAGTGGTTACAATGGATTACTTTTAGGGGAAGCACTTGCTCTTGGACACACAGCCTTAGAAGTGTTTATTTAAAACTAAGTGTTCATAGTTCAATTTATATCCACACATATACAGTTTTATATTTTCTAAATGAGGTCAGTACATTATCTGTACCTTGCATTTATCATCACCACCACTATGGTCATGTCCAGTTAATTAATGACATAAACCAGAGAAGGATTAGTGAGAAACTAACCTAAATTAAAATGACACTGTATCTGGTAATCATTTTTGAATGGGTACTGATTCTGTCGTCACATCGTTGCTTAGCAGTTGTGAACTAAAGTTCATTTAAAGCAAAAATAACAATTTGAGTAGAAAAATGAGAATGCTGTAATTGCTGATTACATAAGTCAAGCAGAATGTCTGTGTTGTATCCATATTTACAAGCACAGGCATCTCTGCAGATAGAAAATACCATTAGAACGAGACAACTTGACTTCAAGAAGTCTCACGTTACCATATACTGTGTAGGTGTGTGTCTGTCTGGTGCTGGTTTGATTAAACGTCCTCTTCTTCACTCAGTGAATTGAGCACAGGTGGGTGGAGCAGCCAAAATATTTACTCAAGAGTAGCATCACTTCAAATTAATATGACTCTTAGTAATATATAATAGTAATATCATCTTTAATATCATTGAAACATACTTTGAAACATACATTACAACGAAATTTGTTCTCTGCTTTTAACCCATCACCCTTGGAGAGCAGTGGGCTGCCATGTGCGGCGCCCGGGAAGCGTTCTGGGGTTAAGGGTCTTGCTCAGGGACCCATAGTGCAGGCGCTGGGGATTGAACATAGCACTTGCATCCTTCTCTGAGTGCAAGCGCACTGCTCTAACCACTAGGCCAACACTACCCATAATTTCTCTGCATTTAACCCATCCCCGTTGGGGAGCAGTGGGCTGCCACTGTAGGGCGCCCAGGGAGCAGTCGGGGGTAGAGGGTCTTGCTCAGGGACCCAGAGTGCAGGCAGTTAGGATCGAACCAGGTACTTGCATCCTTCTCAGAGCGCAAGCGCGCTGCTCTAACCACTCGGCCAGCACTCCCTTGGGCGCGCTTGTGGCACAGCAAGTAGCACGACCAATGTATGGAGGTCTGACATGACTGTTAGGTTAATTGGTCTCTCTAAATTGTCCTTAGGTGTGAGTGTGTGCGTGAATGGTTGTTTGTCCTGTTTGTCTCTCTGTGTTGCCCTGCGACAGACTGGCAACCTGTTCAGGGTGTACCCCGCCTCTCGCCCAGTGAACGCTAGAGATAGGCACCAGCAACCCCGCGACCCCATGAGAGATTAACCGGTTCAGAAAACGGATGGATGGATGGATGAGTAAAAATATGTGTAATGCTACTCTTGTTTGGGTATAATTGTTTGGCAACTTTACCCATCTCAGCTCAAATAGAAGTCAAAAGTAAAGGGTAGTAAAGCTATTTTTTTTCAAGAGCTTACTCATAACTACTTTACTCTAACGGAGTAAATATAACTTGTTACTGCCCACCTCTGTTTGGTGAGGCATTTAAAGAAGTAAACATTTTTTGTTGTTGTACTGTAAATAAATCAGTGAAGGCGACTTCATAAAAAGTCACCTTAATTCATCAAGGGACTATTAGACAAAGTAATTGATTTCTAAAATATATAATAGCTGCAGACTAAAATATCAACTTAATTTCATCAATTTTTTTTCTCATTTTGTTCTTTTTATTTTTCCGTTTCTCTGAGTTCTATCTCCATTCTCAACAGCAGTGGCCTTTCTGCACACAAACCGCACTTTCGGTGTCGTTCTAAATGGTCCAGATTACAGGAAGCTAAGAGTAAATGGCATTTCGTTCTTCTGGCCCGCGGCGGATAGAGGTCTGAGAGCTTCTGCAAGCGTCATTTAGCTTGGTTAAATTACCATGACAAGGAGACGAGCAAATGGACATTTTCTTGGCTTATGCGAGAGGAAGTTGCACTTTAAAAGAGCTTTAATGGAACCAATTATTAGCGCGATCTTCTCGTCGTCTGCACCAAGTGCCGCTTGATTGTTCTTGTTACAAACGTCCCTCCTTCCCTTGAAGCCGTTGGTCACCATACCCACAGCCAGCCATTCCCTATCTCGTGTGTGGTGATGAGAAGGTCAGTAGATCACTCCTCACAGTCCCTAGACCTTTTCCATATTTCTTAATTAGGCTGGGCAGTATGTAACAATGAAGCTGACAACCACTAGTAGCCTGGTACCTTCCTCTGCTTCTCCTCATTCATACAGACACACATGAATGTGTGAACACAATCACACCCCATGCGAAGCAGAACTTGTTGAGTCTGACTGGATGTCCGATATTTCTCACATATGAAGACTGTGGAATGCCTAGGTGATGTCTAGTTCTTCTATACTTTGAAATCAACCAAAGCTGTCAGTTCGCTGTGTCTTCGGTTGGCAATCCGCAAACCTGACACATGACATACTCGTACTTCCTGCGTAGAAAAGGAAGAA